>NC_052619.1:3463224-3560945 GCF_016545825.1 Eucalyptus grandis | reverse complement strand
TTTTTTTTTTCCTTTTTCTTTTTTTTCTTTCTCTTCCCTCTCCTAACTATGGTGGAGTTGGTGAAGGAAGTTGGCATTCGATGAGGGTTGCCCCCACCGGCGTCAGGAGGGTTGCCCTCACCTAGGCTAGTTAGGCGGCCCTCACCGGTGTCGGGTGAGGTTGCCCTCACCTGTCGGGTTAGGCACCCCTCGCTCGGCGCGGGCGAGGGCACCCTTGCTTGACATCGGCTTCTCTCTGGCTGGCTCGCCATGGCTCGAGAGGAATAAAGAAGAAGAAAAAAAGAAAAAAATTTTAAAAGTAAAAATATTAAAATGCTCTCTGTAATTTATGGTAGATATGTTACGAATTTTTGTATCACAAATTTTTTTGGGGTAAATGTGTCTTGATCAACAAATTCTAGGATTTTTTTATATCGCAGAAAAAAATGTGGGATAAATTTGTTACTTTAGATAAAATTTAGAGTTTTTGGTATTTTTTATTTAAAAAGGAGATGAAGAAAAGAAAAGAAAAAAAAAAGAAAAGGTCGAGTGAATTTGCAGTCAAATCTTATGGAAAAACCGAATCTCCGCATGGCGACAAAGCGGGACGGTCAAACTCCGTCTCCTCCATCTTCTTCTTCAACCTCCCGTCAGCATCTTCTCTTCTTCCCTCTGCAGATTCCCCTCTCTCTCTACATATCTCTCTCTCTCCCTTCTCTTTCTCTCTCTAGGATCGCCAATCTGCCCAATCAGCAACCGCCTCGCGTCGTTGGTTCTCTCTCTACATTCTCTCTCCATGGCTTCCGCCGCGAAGCACAATCAGCCCCCAAAACCCCTCAAAAACCCTAATTTCCCCCAGCCGGACCCCACAACCCCTCCCCCACGCCGCCGCCGCCGCCTCCACCAGCGCCGGCGGCGGCGGTAAACCCTCGCCCCGACCCACGAGGATTCGGTCCTCTCCCGCGCCTCCCACCTCGCCCGCCCCGAGGTCCTGCGGCGCCGGTCCCGCCGCCTCAAGCAGCTCTCCAGGTGCTACCGGGACCACTACTGGGCGCTCATGGAGGAGCTCAAGGTCCAGTACCGGGATTACTACTGGAAGTACGGGATGAGCCCCTTCAAGGAAGAGAGCCAGCGGATGGAGGTGGACGGGTCGGCGGAGCCCGGACGGGCCGAACGGGGAGGGTATCGGGAGAACGTCGGGAGCAGCGTCGTCCTGAGTAGGAGCGAGTTCGAGGCCAAGGGCAATAATAAGGGGTGCTCGTTCCAAGGGTGTAAGTTGAAGGCCATGGCGCTGACGAGCTTTGCCATTTGCACATATTGTCTGATCCGAGGCAGAAGCTCTACAAGGCTTGCAGCTATGTCATCAAAAGGTGATTCTTTTACTCTGCCCTCTTCCTCTTTGACTAGTGTATGTTGAAAATTGTGCGGATCATTTGCTGGGCAATTTCCTTGCCCTATTACTGTCTCGCCTTTGTCGGATTAGTTAGCGCGGTTGCAATCACGAATAGAGCCAATAGAATGATGTGGATACTGGCCATTTGAGGATGCATCGAAATTTGTTGAACCATAGTCATTTCTGATAAAAACATCATGGCATTGTATAGAAAATGGAGGATTGTTTTTGTGGGTGTGACCCATATGGAGGAAAATTTGCAATTCAGAAATTCGCTAGAAAGAAATGTTTATGTGAGAGCAGGAGAGGAATGAAACTCTACCTCGTCAAGTTGGACATGGAAAGATGATTATTTAGAGAATGCACTGGGCATGTAGTTTACTTTGGAAAGTGATGCAATTATCTTCTATGCTCGGGGAGTTTAGGATTCCAATTCCTTGATGCATCTTCTAGTATGATGCTTTAATACCTCAGCCCTGTTTCTACAAGTGCTTATTCAGCGGGAGAAAAACATTGGAAAAAGAGTCCTGCTTTCTACATGAGGTGAGAAGATGAGCTGTTTCGTTTGTTGAGTTGGATGGATCTCAGATATTTGGTGCATTGAATCCTAGTGAAGGGGACTCGGAGTGCTGGAAAAGATTTATGTGATGTTTCGCAAACTCGATGAGTTCTTAGGGTGAGAGACTAGGGCAGGACATGTGTAAGCTCAGATTAATTGCTCTCGAATTTGAAGTTTAGCTTTGCACTAGGTCACTAGTTAAGCATTTTCACCTGTAAATTTTATATGTGAAGTAATCAGACTATCAGGTATATGTACAATGGCAGGTTCTCCATCACTCCTTTAAATGCTTTTACTTTTTCTTTTTGGGTTGGGGCTGAGTAAAGAGGGTAGGCACTTTTTCTTCCTTCTTCCCCATGAGGGGTGTTGTTGGGGACAGAAAAGGAAGAGAGGGATGATTCACTCTCCTGGCAACAAAGTCTCATTAAATAATGGTGATGACCGTGTCTCTGTTATTGTTTTGTGGAATTCCAATATAGAGGTACACCGACTGGTCGGAGAATCTGATTCATCTGGTCTAGTAGATTAATTCCTGGCAATAGTTTCCCAATGGACAAAATGGAGAATTATTTAGTTCTTTTTAAGCGGTCTTCTATGGAGTTCCAGTTCCCTGCTCTGAAGTTTTGGCTCTAGAGAAATATTCATGTGAAGGGTTAAATATATCACATCCTTCCTTGTGTTGTATCACTTTTATTTCTTGGTTTCTATACTTTCTTTTTCTCTGCGGCTTAATTAATTTTCTACGGTGATTAAATCATGTCTTTTAGATTGCAAAACTTTTATTAGACGTGTGATTTTTGTTCTGTGTATTCTAACACGATTCCCTTTCATGCTATCTGTGACTGACTGATCATCCATTTGTTTATAGTGCTCCGGCGGGATCAATAACATGTGGGAAGCCAATAATGAGATCCACGGTTCCTTCTCTTTGTAGTGTCCACTTCCAGAAAGCTCAAAAGCATGTCACCCGGGCCTTGAAGAAGGCAGGGCTTAATGTTACTTCATCAAGTAAACTTGCTCCAAAATTCCATGTTATAGTGGCAGAATATGTGCGGCAAATTCAAGCCAAAAGAAGGGCTGCACAGAGGGCCAATACTAGTGAAGCTGTTGTGGTTAAGGAAGAAACCATGAGCTGAGTCCCTATTGCCAGTAACTGCAAATCAGAAATTGTTGCATGAGTGGAAGTGTTGTAGCTGCAAAACAAATCTGAGGTAAGATGGTGCAAAGTAGATATTTCGACACTGTACAGACTTGAGAGTTATTTAGGTCATTATTTGTGCCTGCATACTCAAAAGACTGGTTCTGTTGTGTATGTTCTGTTATCGATTTTTTATTTCCGAACTCGGTTGCTGGAATAGGAAATGCGGCCGTCATGTGTATCCAAATTTGCTTTACACAGCTGGAACAAAGAGTACAAAGAGAGCGTGTGTTGAAGGAGAATACGTCTTTTCCTGTTTCTTCTTATTTTTAGATTGTAGCTATGTCATCATCCACTGTAGTCACTCATGCACGTGACATTTGGGACCTGGACCTCACTAAGAAAGAGATAGCCTGATTACTCCCTCATCTCTGCCTCTCTTTTTTAAAGAGATCCATCTGTTCTGATCAAATTTGTTTGCATCTTTTTGTGCCCCCAAGCCAGGTGGTTTGTGGGAACTGAAACCAGATGGAAGTTGTACATGTTGCAGTCTTGTGGCACTTTCCTCAGTGCAAGAGCTTGTTGAGATGTCTTCTTGGCTAGTCCATATGTATTTGCTTTACAAGCGTCCCGTGCAATCTTGTCTTGATGTTAAATGTCCAACAATGACTAGTTTGCGATTTTAAGTCGGGTCTTCCTTCTTCATTGTCTGCTGTACAGCCACAGAATATGTGAACATCCTTCTCTCTCTGGGCGTGGCCAAGCGCTTTTTTAGACTTCTTGTAGACATTCTTGCCACAGATGTATGCTCTTTCCCCTGATAAATTTTTGTCCGTGTCACCTCTGTCATTATGTTTATTCATTTTGAGGGACTCAGAGGATATGACAGGATGAAATGGACGTGTCGGTTCACTTTTGGATAAATCAGCTTCTCGTCATTTGTATAAGATGGATGAACTCATTTCCAGAGACCCGGTCACGTTAATTTGTGAATTTAATCAGGAACGATGTGACGCCTAATACTCAAAAATGACTATGAGGACCCCGTCCTCCCTCCGGATGAGTAGATGAACTGTAAGATGATTTTTTAGGCAGAGGAATTTAGAAAATTGGGCCTTAAACAGACCGAAAGGATCCAGAGCTTTGTCTTTTCTTCAGCGTGGGAGTGAAGCAGCTTCTTGAGAAGGAAATTATGTGACGAATAAAAAAAGACAGTAGCACTAGAGTGCCTAAAAATATGAAAAGGTGCTTTAGACTGCGCATATGCGATAACAATTCAATTTTCCTCGCCAATCTGGAGCACGATCCGTCATGTATCCAATTAAAGAGTTACTTTGAGTGACAATTGTTGGCATCTAAAAGTTGTGACGCAGATGGACTACCCCAGGAAGGAATTAAGTGTTCCGGATGGTGAAGTCTCCCTCAGTATGCCCTTCGTATTCACACCTCTGGTTAAACTCAATCACAGAAACAAGACGACCATCTCTCGTGCAATCAAATACCGAGTTTCTAAACACCTCTAGTTCAGTAGTTCCTCAAGACCGGCAAACCGTCCTCTGCAAAAGTCTCCGCTGGTCACTCTCTGTGGCTTTGTTGTAGTAATGTCGAGGAAGCGTCAGCATGAG
This sequence comes from Eucalyptus grandis, assembly GCF_016545825.1. NCBI lineage: Eukaryota > Viridiplantae > Streptophyta > Magnoliopsida > Myrtales > Myrtaceae > Eucalyptus > Eucalyptus grandis. The sequence continues at coordinate 3,556,251 of NC_052619.1, read as the reverse complement.
GTAAAATTACTTAAAATCTCTATACACATCATTCTCCTAAAAAGCAAAGCAAACTTCATCATGAACGGATGCATGGTGGGGAATTACACTCTGTAGAAAAGGCTAGCAAAAAGCAATTCCTACGTGCATCTTTCTCGGGAATCAAACCAAATAAGAACGGCCCAAAAATCAATAATCAGATGGATAGTCTCGACTGATTGATCTTTTCCCCTCACGCTGATGGATAGTCTCGCGATGTTTGTGACGCTCATAAGAGCATTCTTTCTCATCTCGAGACCTGCTTTTGTGATGGCGCTCCTCTCTATCAGAAGAGTCTCTCTCTTTATGATCCTCTCTCTCCGATGAACTTCTTCTGCTCCTTTTCTTGACACGTCCGTCGTCATCAATGGAGCTCGGTTTGCAAGAGCGCTCTTCCCCATCCAAAGAGCTTCTCACAGTTTCTTCCTTCTCCACAGAGCTTCTGTAATGGCGCTTCTCTTCTAATTCCACTGAGCTCTTCCTATTGGAAAACTCCCGATCCTTATGGCGCCTCTTGTCATGGCGATGTTCTTCCTTGGAACTTTTGTCATAAGAGTGATCTAATGTATCATCAGGGCTCCTCCCATGCACGCGATCTTCCCTGTCCTCAGAGTTTCTTTTGTGAGTATGCTCTTCTCTGTTCCCAGAGCTTCTGTAAGATCCTTCTTCCTTATCTAACAAACCCTGTCCTCTTCTAGGGGGTGAAGGAACCTGAAAAAGATATAAGATCATGACATTCTGATATACAAGATTCGTAATAAATGTCACGACTCATGAAAAACTCAAAAAGGCTACCGCTCTTATACTTCTCTTGCAAATTTCCTAAAGGAGAATGAACTCAACATAAGGCAGTGCAGGTTGCCATAGAATTATCACAGAAAAGTTAACAAGGGGAAAAGAAGGTCAAGCCCATTCACCAAAAGTGCGTAAACTTTGTCTCCAAGGCCAGTCACTCCACGGCACTTAACATACCCAAATTCGTCCATTAAGGTGCAATTAAGTACAGAAAGCTATTATAGCCTCCTCCCCTTGTGGAGTTGGAAACGTCATGCAGCCCATTCACCAAATTTGCGTAAACTGTGTCTCCAAGGCCAGTCACTCCACAGGACTTAACAAACCCAAATTCATCCAGATAGGTGCTATGGAGTACAGAAAGCTAATTGTAGCCTCCTCCCCCTAATGGAGTTGGAAGCATCATGCCTGTTGACGGGCAAAAGGCAAACAATAGCATGGAAACCTATACCAAGTAAAAGTATTAACAGTTCCATTTCTGATGGTACATTCAGGTAAAGAATTTCAGTAAAATCTTAGTATAGAAGAAAGTAAAGCTAAGAGTTAAAGTCTCCACAAGCCTTTATCCCAAATAAAGCCACAAAAAAGTGGATTAAGTTCAAAACTAAAAAATTCCTGCTGGGTAACCTCCCACCAAATTTACAGCAACCTCGGGAATGCCACTTAACCTTCATGCTCATCCATGCCCACAAATTAAGTCCTCAAGGGTGATGGTTTCCACAAATGCCAGAAAAGGAAGAGTATCTTAGAAGGGGAGGGGAACAAGGATCTAGGCAGATCTATAAAGAGGCTGATTAGGCCAAGCTTACTTATGGAAAAAAGGTGAAAAGGATTTCTCAACAGTGGAAATTATATTTTCATAAGTAAAAAGGCGAGCACCCTTTTCATGGAAAATCTCTTCTTGTACAACAAGAATATAAAACATTTGAGCAGTGGTTATTGGATGGAATGAATAAGGAAGTGAGCTCAATTAGTGAGGGTTAGTACCTCCATCAACACCATTGTTCATTTAGCTGGTCCAGGTCTTAGTTTTGAATTATAGTCAGACTTAACCTAAGAAATATCATGACACTCTGGTATAGAAGTTTAATGGCAAATGAAATTTCATAACTAACTCAGGAGGGCTAAAACATGCATTTTGATGGAGCTATATGCAGCATTTAGATACAGCAGAGACAATACCTCAAAGCGAGACATGTACCGTCCCTCTGGAGGAGGTGGAATGCCCAGCCTCTTCAAGTCATCCAATGGGATTGGGCGACTGATCATATAATGACAACATAGAAAGAGTTAGAATCATCAAATGTGGCCCAGCTTCATCTTTGCAACAAAATACTAGGATTTTTGAAGTGTCCAAAAGGATCACACCTACTCCTTCGAATTTCGGTTGGTGAAAGTAATTCATAACATGCCACTTCTCCATTATTTAAGACCCTATAATTTATCCAACATCTTTGAACAAACTATTCTAGCACGCTAAAAGATCCCATATTATTCATTCTGAACACAAATATCCTAAGCCCAACAAAAATTCACACTGCACTATTCAATTTAATATGCATGCATTTTCAATGAAAACTCTAATAAATATGGAAAAAAAAAAAAATTCCACGATCAGCTTACTCAGGCCAAGTAAAGTTCTCCCACATAAATTATAAGAAAACACAGGATAATATAGTTCCTAGTCACCAATCCATATTAAATACTCATGATATGGGTACTGCATAGACTTATTTTTGCTATGCTAATTTTTTTTTTTCATGAAACAAGTACAAAACAGCAACAGTTGTCCCTGTAACCACCTTAAATTAATGGTAGGAATTAGAACTCTTTCTTGCATATTTGTCTCCTCCCAGATGAAGACTAAATACTCACATCCAATATTGATGACAAGTTGATAATTATTATTCAAGCTAAACAATGAAGACTACTGACTGTAAGGATCCAGAAAAAGGAAGATATGACATATGACCGTCAGCAGCAAAATTCTTATTCTTGAGTTGAACATGGGAAAGGAAACATATAAAATTTCATTTACTTTACCCTTGTTTCCCAGTGTGCATTTTCCTTGAAAGACCCTTCATAATCATGAACCAAATAGGATGTGACTAAAATGCTGAATAAGATAAAACATATTTTATTCCACACACAATGACTACGATTCCTGAGTCCATGCAAATAATATGTAAAAGAAGTACAGATAGATCTCACATCATACATGCAAAAGCAAAACAAAAGACTAATAAACTATTAAAATTCACGTGAAATGCATAAACCCATATAAAAATAGAGAATTCTTACAGAGGAGCTCGAAATGGTCTTTCTCGTCCTCCAAACCTAAGCTGTCCTGACTCTTTCCTACCACCAAGGCCTCCTCCTGGCAGGAATTACTAGAATTTATTAGCTTATCTTGGCAGCAAGGAAAGAAAGAGGTTGCTGAACTAACCTAACCTTCTCGGGATCCATCCTGGCATCAATTGCTGTCTGTTATAGTCAACTATAATTTCAGAATCATCAATGAAAGAATGGTGTGCATCCTGCAAATTAAATGTAATTTTAAGTTTCACAGACAAATATTCGATAAGCTATGCATAACAATCTAGGTTAGTTTCCAACTAGCTTCAAAGCACGTGTTTTGCTTTCATTCTGTCCTTTCACAGAAGAAGAGATATGATAATACTTTACTTGCATTTTCCTGTTTTAAGGGGAAAAACCCAGTTATGTGCTACTTGCATTTTCCTGTTTTAAGGGGAAAAACCCAGTTATGTATAAGCACTTTAAAAGACAAGCTAGTCTCAGTCAAATAGATATGCTATCTTTACACTTAAATGCAGAATCTCACCATACTACATTATTTCAGATTCTAGGTACCTTTCCGATCAGTCAAATAGATATGCTTGTCTTTACATTTAAATGTAGAATCTCACCATATTACATAATTTCAGATTCTAGGCACCTTTATGATGAAAGTTGACTAAAAGTGGCACCCACAAAACAAGTTCTGAATTACCTCAGTTCAACTAAAGTAATCTCTCATTCTGCAAGCTTTCATATGCAATCTTTGTGCAGAAAAATTTCCACTAATTTTTAAGCTTTTAGGTTGACCTAAACAAGCACAAATATTCATGCTTTATGCTCCTTCCATGCTCTAAAATTCAGCTTTCTACCAACAACTCAACAAAAGTCTGCTTACATTAATCAGACCCTGATAAGTGTGTCCGATGTGAGCATGTATCCTAGTGGCTCAATAATCTATGCATCTAGATGAGGGAAAAATTATAAAATCACAAGTTTCAGTATTAAGACCAAATATATCGGTGAAAATGTGTGATTTTCTAGTAGCTTTTCTTTATTTTTATTGGTTACACATTTCTTCCAGTCGTTTTCACTAAGAACATTGCAGTAGGTTTTCAACAAAACATGGCATCAGTGTCTCATACCCAATATACATCAAGTTCATATCCTATTCACATTAATTTTCAACCTAAATAAAATGGTGACTATAAGCAGCAACCACATGAAGAAGCTCTCAAACGAGTTCTCTATACAGATTTTTATCTTAATTTTGCATGTCTTCCTATCTCCTTCGTTCTGAATCCAAAGGCACTCGTAGTTAGATCTCTAGGTTGACTTATGCAATGTATCTAGCTATTAGATATGATGAGAAAGGCACCTAAAAAGCTCTTAAGAAGCTGCATGGCAAAGCGTCAACAATGAATCAACAATAAAAGCCTCATCAGCAGCATGTCATGGACTATCTCAAAGACATGAGGACCAATTCAGAAGACTTAACATTAGGCTTCTACCCAGTATCAAGCACAATGACATGCCTAGAACAAAATAAAAGTACCTTATATGCACGTCTCATTTCTCTTTCAGTTTCATATTCAACAAAAGCATAACCTCTTGAGGCACCAGTCACTGCAAACAGGCACTGACAGGGTAAGAAATTTGTAGGGCCAATACCTTGAATTTAAAAGGAGGCAGAAACAGCTATGCCATCCAAAATGCAATCGGCTCATATGCACAGGATAAAGAATATGATAAAGCCAGTGATCCTTACTAGCTTCAAATTGGCTATCAGTAATGTTAAAAAGTTACATATACTACCGCCACTAAAACATCTCCGCAAAAAATAGGGTATCAAAAAACTAAGCATATAATAAGTTAGAGATCAAGCATTGCTCCTCTGTCAAAACAGTGAATAAAGTGCAAGCTACCAAGATTTGTTTCATATTAAGTGAAGTTTGAATTATTATCAACCCAAAGCACTTATCATGATCTCTCCGCAAACTGAAAATCATAGAAATTACAAGAGCTAATAAGATGGTTACCAATGTGCCTGACCAAGCGCAAGTTTTTCACATGACCATACTTGCTCATAGCCTGCACAAGGGAACCCATATTGTAGGTCAATAAAGCCTAAATCAATCGAAAGATGGATAGAAAAAGTAGTAATTCAAGGTAAAATGCTCAATTTAGCAGTCGGAACCGACAAAAATACGTTTTTTTTAACACCAAAACTGCCATATTTCGGCAAGCATTTCCATTCCCATCGTCGAAAACAGAACAAAGTTCCATCTCCCAACACTCCCCTCATAAATCACGAGAACGACGCCAAGTCGAATCATTTATTTATCTCCCAAGCAGGCAGGCAGGCAGGCAGCCATTGTCACCTCAAACGAGCTCAACAGCTAAACCAACACCCCCCCTCCCCCAAAAACAAAAAAACTAATTCTTCCTCAAAAGGAGAGAGAAGAGAGAAATGGGAATGAAAGAAAACCTCAGAATCAAGACAAAGGCCAGACCTTGCGGAGAGTGTCCTCGGAGGTGAAGTGGGAGAGGCGCCCCACGAAGAGGGTGCAGTAGGGGTCGCCCACGGCCTTGGGATCGCCAAACGGGTCATCTTGGGGGGAATCGAGAACGGAGTCAGAAACCCAGGAAGTAAAGCAAAGAAAAAGGGAAAGAGAAGAGGGAGGAGGGAGGGGGGATATTACAGAGGCCGGCGGAGGAGCAGAGGTGGGCGCGGTAGACGGCGTTGTCGTGGGGGAGGACGTCGGTGCCGTCGATGCTGCCCGCCTGGATCGGGTGGTACGACTCCGCGTAGAACACCGAGTTCAGCCTGCCGCTGCTGTTCCTGCTCATCTCCCTCCCTCTCTCTCTCTACTTTCTCTCTCTAGGAACAGAGTCTCCGAGGAAGACGAAAGCGCAGCGAAACAGAGGAAGATGGGAGGATGCTTTCTCTTAACGAAGAAGAAGTTCACAAACAGCACTTGATGTGCTAAATCTTAATTTTCTGCATAGAAAAAAAAAATAGAGATAGCTAAGTCCTTGAACTTTTAATTTTAAAATTTTAAAAAGTACAATTAACTTCTAAAACTTGTTACAAAAGTGTAACGAAATTCTAAAACTTTTAAAAAGTATAATCAAATCGTAAAATTTGATCAAATTAGATTCTTCCATTAATAGCACTTTTTGAAAATTTTAAAAATTGATTATACTTTTATAACAAGTTCTAAAATTAAATTACGTTCTCATCATAAATTTTAAGATTTTTAATGCATTTATCCCAAAAAAAAAAGTTAAAAATCATTTTGACATGTTTATGGAGTTAGTTTTGTAGAAAACTTACTTTTTCATCGGGCAAAATTAATTAATCAACGTGAAAAACCTTATAACTTAATTTTCTAAATGAGTATCGCATTTTGATTTTATATGTCATGGAGAGATGAAAGTTTATTTAGTAATCGAAAAGGTATTTTTCTTTTTCCATAAGAAAATTAATTAACCAGGTTCTGAACTTTATTAACGTCTCATCGTTTGACTTTATTAAGTTTATTTACTAAATATGGAGATGCTCGTTCCCACTTTTAAAGGAACGGAGATTCATTAGGAAGACCTTTGCAATGTCCATTTCATTTTTGTCCTTCTATTCATATAATACGATATCAATTATAAGGTTACTAAATGTCAATAATACAACGTCTATTTATTTTTAATTATTCATAAAATTTTCATTAGAATATAACAATGCTAAATTTTTTATAATATTTTATTAGCATTAATTATGATATAGCGATACTATATACTGTACAATATTCCATTTATTATACTTAAATATTTTCTAATCATAATTGATTATTACGTGATATTAAAATAGTATTATGCAATTACTTGGTGAATTTTACTTGTGCCTTTTAATACTTTGAAAAATAGAAACCTGAGTAACTTATTGAATCGATTGTGAAGATGGCTATCAGATAAGTTTTTATGGATGCTAAATTACATAATGCCTTATTAATCTAGCAATATTCTGTAATCGTCCTCATTAGTGACTAAAATCCTTTAATTTTAGTTATAAGAGTAAAGGTCTTTGATGGCCAAAATGAGATAACGAAGCTTGCAGAGATATTAGTAGTAAAAATGAAAGAGGTTGAGTTCCGAAAGTTATCATTGATTTTTTTTTCCATGAAAAATCAATGATTCGCAAGCATTTTTCTAAATATAGTTAATTGTATTGATTAGAAAAACTAGTTAATGGAATATATTTTCGTCATCAATAATAATCTTTGCCTAGACATTTTATTGATGATAAAATGTTTCTCTCCTTAATTCATTGTTAAAAGTAATAGAAGTGAGTATTAGACATCTTATTGATGATAAAATATTTCTCTCATTAATTCATTGTTACAAGTAATAGAAGTGAGTATTTTTAGAAGTATTTCAAATTGGCAATATTTCATGAAGCAGACACATCTAAAAATTAAAGGATTTTATGTACTTTTTCGATGAAGGTTTTTCCTTTCATCACTCTCTCTCCAAAATATATTCTCTTTTTTTCTCTCCCTAACTAAAGGGTTTATAATTGTATTAACACCACGGCAACGGCTTGGGTGCGGGTGACGAAAAGCCGCTAATGAAAAGGGTCGAAAATGTTAACAAAATTCAGGAGCCATCAAGAACTTGAAAATCGAAATCGGCCGACCAAACCGACCCCGTATTTCTCAGGCACGATGTAGCCGATGACAGGGTTCGAAATTCGGCAGCAGAAGCAACCGAGCATCTTCTGAACTCTGCAGCTAGAAATGAACAACTAGCTCAAAGTCTAGAGAGGGAGAGAGGGAGGGAGACAAGGCGGTGATTTCATTCTCGCTCGCTGTTCCGAATCCTTCACGGTTCTCAACCAAAATATGTTTCTGACTTTGATTCTTGATCGCTCGTTCCTTTTGCTTAGGAAGCTATGAACTTGTTTAACTAAACTTCTCAACTTGGTCAATATAGTCGTAAACTTTTTGACAATTTGTCTGTGTAACTTATTCCGTCAATTTAAGTTGGAAATTGATAGCCTAATGCTTATCATCTTATATTTTCCTTTTTTTCCTTTTTTATTATTAAGGGCCTGCCATGGCTGGGGTTGCGAGACCGAATAAGGAAATAAATGTGTATTTCAGATTTTGCATTGCCATAAAATGCCAATCACCTTCTCTGGTTGGTAAGCCAAGCAGATAGCACAGATTTTGGTCATCCCTCCCCGTGACTCAATAGAAATACATACTAATGATGAGGGCAATAGGGCGAGCTGATAGGTGGAAAAGTCCGGAGTGAAAAATCCTTTCTTTGTCAGCACCTGTGTTGCTCGATGGGAATCTTCTTCTTGGCATTGTACATCCAAATGATATAACATCTAGACTATTGCCTTTATATGTTTATGTACAATTTCTCATAGAAATCTCTATCGCCTCATATATATCATGTGCATTTGCTTATGAAGCATAAAATATAGTGTGTGTTTACCGAAGCTCAGCAAACAAAAAGTTGAGTAAAGTATCCCTGAATTCTTAGAATGGACTCGGGTAGTGCTTAATTTCTGGAGTAGCCGTCATTCATGGACTATGGGGCAAGTACGACTTGTCTATAGGTCTTTTTCAAGCTAAAATTCATGGTTTGCCCCCAACAACTGCAATGTAACCCTTATCACAGTTGCACCTCTTAGCATTGTTTTAGCTTCACAGTCCTGTTCATGCACTCCTTTCTTTTTCATTTTTTTTCTTTTTTTTTTTTTTTTTTTTTTTGGGGAGGGGGGGTGCTGCTGATTACATTAGGCAGCCCGCTTGTCACAACCGAATAATGGAAAATTGCCCAGCGAGTCATAAACCTATCATATGGTAGTTAGTACAATCTTGATTTTTTTTTTTAAAATTTTCCCAATTTAATCCAAGATCAAAGTAGCCCTTTTGGTCAATTTTGGCCTAAAATCATTGAAATGGCAATTCAGTTAGCGTCACCATCTAATGTGGCACCGCTAGCACTAGCGTAGACAAATTTTGGAAAAAAAAAATTATTTTTCCTACCAATAATACAATGAATGAAAAAAAAATTAAAAGAAAAAAAAAGAAAAAATATAATTTTTTTCAAAAAGCATTCACATCATCGTTGATCATACTACGAAAAATAGTGACGCTAACTTGACCACCACGTTAGCATTTTCACTGGCAAAATTGACGAAAGTCTATATTAGTAAATTGTAATAAAATTTAGAACTCAATTGAAAAAATAAAATATAAAAAAGTTTATAAGTGAATTGATCATCGTACAATATATTTAAGACTTTTTGAACTATAATACCACCGAATAGCTATCGAGATAAGAGGCTCCTTGAGTGGACCAATGAAATTGCCCCAATTCCTGATGTGCAAGACAGTGATGAGATGTCTTTGTTTGAGTGAACATTATCCAAGATTAAACTGTGAAACTCATCTCTTTATATTTTACTATTGTCAAGACGAGTCTACACATGAGAATGTATGGAAGATGGTTTGCGGAATACAGGGAACTGAAGTAATTCTACTACATCTTGAACATATCAAGAGTATTATTGTTAGGGAAATCCCTTATGATGTTTTGAAGATGACAAAATAAATCAAAGGCTACTAACATGTTTGATGGTTGAGTAATAGACCATGCAGATGATAAAACATGTAGAGGATATTATCAAAGTCAAGGCGCGGACTCAAGACTCAAAGTCCGAAGACCGCGGACTCAAGACTCAAAGTCTCGAAGACCGCCGAGACTTTAGTATCAAAGTCTGTTCTACCTCGGAAGTCGTCAACTCTAAGTAATTCCAGGACTCTATGCTGAAGTTGAACCGTAAGACAGGACTCTATCTTTGGCTGAACCGGGTGCGACCTTAAAGCTAAATCTGTTTAGAAGCGAGATATGTTCGGACCCATTGTAAAGTCTAGGAGACCCAGATTGTAAAGTCTAGAGACCCAGGTTGTAAAGTCTCAAGACTCATATCGTAAAGTCTCAAGACTCGGACTTTACATCCAGATTCAATGAATCGTAACTCAAGCCCAATCATACAACGGCTAGTGATCGGTTTGGATTCCACATCAAGATTGATTTGATTGATTCAATCTAATTGATTGACAATTGGATGTTGAAGACAAGAACTTTCTATACGAAGAAGCTTTACTTATGGAAACCAAGATTTCGTTTGTATGGGCGATCGGAATCAATTTGGGATTTTACCTTTGTCACTCAACGGCTACCAAATCTTCTAAGATACGAGCTGTCCAATGGGTATATTGGAAGACGATTCTCCGGGATGCTGTCCAACGGGTAGTTTGGAAGTGGAGGAGTATTTAAGAAGATGAAGGACCGATGAGCAAGTAAGAGACGGAGCGTAGAATTTATAATTCCAAAGTCTAAGCGACTTTAGATCATATACTTGTCTCTTGAGAGCTTAAACGTTTGTAATCATGAGAGAAATACCAAGAGAGTGACTTAGTGAGATAGTGTGATCTACTAAGTGTTTGCACTCGAAGTTGTAATCTCTTGTTGATTGCATAGTGGAATCCAGCCAAGAAGGCTGTTATCGTGGGAGAGTGGACGTAGGCTTGGATTAAGCCGAACCACTATAATTTCTGTGTTCTTATTCTCTTCCCTAACTCCTTTATTTTGTTCATACTAGCACTCTCAATTATTACATATTACATATATATCACGGTCATGAGAAACACGAAGTTCTTGGCTTGGTGGCATCTGGAACAACCAACATGTTTTCTTTTCAAGAAGGTCCCCGGTTGTCTGCAGCCATGTTTAATATAGAAGGAAAAGAAGGAATGAGTCTCACTAGAAGAAACGAAATTAATTCTTGGAAAGTAGATGATGCGAGACTGTCCTTTTTTTACTTTTTCTTTTTCTATTGAGAATGCGAGACCATTTTTTTTTTTTTTTTACAGCTCATTACCACACCCCTCCTCAACTTGAGACTCTGTTAGTAATATACTCCAGACAAATATTATTCATGTGATATACATTGGTTTTTTTTTTGTAATTAATTTGAACAGTACAGAGAAATTATTGACATAATGACCAAATTACCATGATTCCCCCCCACACATATTTTACTGTAGAAATTCTTATTGACCAAGTTGTGACAATGCCATGCAAATAAGTGTCAGTACAGAGCATCGAGATTTTGCTACTAATTCTTGCTAAAAATAAGAAATTAGGCATATGCACATACTACAATTGTAAAGATGAAATTTTATGGAGTATCAATGCTCGTTTGACGCAAAAGTGAAATTGAACATGTTACATGATTATATGACTAGAGAATATCTTATGAATTAAGGCTGCAATACTTTCAAACGAGCGTAATACAATGTATGATGAATGATTCATGTATGTATGAACCATTCTAGAAGCAGACAACGTGATAGAAAGGTTCAAGATATGGAGTAAAAAAAAGGACTCACAACGAGATGTTGTGCCAGGACGATAATTTACGGCGGGAGTACACGCTACGTAATGACGAGGATGGCTTCCCTTTGTAGGGGTAGCTGCATGTGCAAGACAATACAATGAAAATTGTTATGAAATATCATATACTATGTGATGAAAAGGGCCGAGATATGGAGTGAAAGGAGGACTCATGATCAAGGAAAAAATTATCAAAAAAGTTATAAACCTATTGAACTATTGCCAATTTAATCATAAATCTTTCAATTTTATCAATTGAATTCTAAACATTTTCATATTCGGCCAATTATAGCCAGAATTTGCTGACTTGGACATCGGGCGTCTTACGTGACTCGATCAGCACTTATGTGAACAATTTTTAAAATATTTTAATATTTTTCGAATTTTTTATTCATTATTTTCTTTTTCCTCTTTTCCTATTTTCTCTTTCCGTGATAAGGTGAGGGCCACGGCCAGCCTTGCCCAGATCTGGGCAAGTGGCTTTTAGGCTTCAGCTTTCTCTTCGAGCAAAGGAAGGTGAGATTTGAGGCGCTAATTTTTTGCGAAATTGGGAAGTGAACAAGGGACGCATATTCTGGAGATTCTCGGCCAAGGAACAAGAATGAAAGTAGAGAATCAAGTGGTTCAACGCGGCTGAAGAAATCGAATCCAATGGAGACTCGAGGGGAAACCGTAGGTTGGCAGAATAAAAAGAGATTTTTGGAGTCTTCTACGAGGAAAGTTTCAATTAAAAAAAAAAAAGGGGAAGGGAAACAAGGGTTGAAACTCGTGGGAGATGGGCAAAATTTTCTAAAAGGAAAGCAATGACTTGTGGGAATCAATATCTGCCCATGATCATTGCTCATCCTTTTCTAAAATAAATTTCGATCGAACCGAAGAAAACAAACGAAGAAGAGAAAGAAGTGGTGAAACAGTTCACCACATCGACCAAAGCGGCTGCCTTATGATAAGGAGAGCCATGAGCGAGGGCGTTAAAAAGCAGTGATTGAAACGATCTCTCCTCCGCACGTCGCTGCACTCCCATCGAGTAGAGGATCGCTCATGTCGCAAAGAGGAAACTTGAAAAGCCATGCACCAGACCTGGACGAGGCTGGTCGCAAACGTCACCCAGTAGGCCATTGCCAGCCTCAATTAAAAAAAAAAAGGAAAAAGGAAAAAGAAAATTAATAAAAAAAAATCTGAAAAACATTAAAATATTATCAATGTCAGTGCCGGTCATATTACGTGGGATGATTAACATTTATGTAGGCAAATTCCAGCGAAAATTGACTGGATTTTATTAACAAATAATGGAAAAGTTCAAGATATGGAATAAAAAAAGGACTCACAACAAGATGCTATGCCACGAGAATTTGCGACGGCAGCACCGGCACGACTAGCATTCACTCCACGAGTAGCATACACTCCGGCATGATGAGCATGGCTTCCCACCACAGGGCCAGCTGCATGTGCAGGACAATACAATGAAAATTGTTATGAAATATCATATGCTATGTGATGAAAAGGGCCAAGATACGGAGTAAAATGAGGACTCACAATCGTGGGGAAAATTGTTCAAAAAGTTCTAAACCTATTTTACTATAATTATAAACCTTTCAATTTTACCAATTTTGAATCATAAACATTTTCACATTTTATCAATTTTCACAGTACATCCGACCAATTATGGCCGGAATTTGCTGACTTGGACATTGGTCATCTCACGTGGCACAACTAGTACTCATGTGATCAATTTTTAAAATATATTTATATTTTTCAAATTTTTTTATTCATTATTTTATTTTTCCTCTTTTCCTATTTTCTCTTTCCGCGATAAGGTGAGGGTCACGGCCAGCCTTGCCCAGATCTGGGCCATCTGGGCAAGTGGCTTTTAGGCTTCAGCTTTCTTCGCAACATGAACAAAGGGCAAGAAAGTTCAACCAAATTCCCATCGAGCAAAGGAAGGTGAGATTTGAGGCACTAATTTTTGCGAAATTGGGAAGTGAACAAGGGACGCATATTCTGGAGATTCTCGGCCAAGGAACAAGAAGGAAAGTAGAGAATTAAGGCTGCGTTTGGTTGTATTTCTTTTTTTGTTTTTAAACACTTTTTCTTTTTTTGTTCCTGGGAACAAAAAGGAACAGAAACGCGTTTGGACGCGTTTTGTTCCTTTTTGTTCTTTTGTTCCAAGGGAACAAAAGAAAAAGTAAACAAGAAACACAAATTTTGTGTTTCTTGTTTTCAAACACTTTGAGAAACACTAATTTTTTTTTTCTTTTTCTCTTATTTTCTTGTTCTTTTTCTTTTGGCCGGTCGCCGGCCTCGGCCATGGCCGGCGGCCGGCCGACGAGGGCCGGCGGCCTCGCCCAGCCCATGGCGAGGCTCGCCGGCCCCGGCGAGGCCGAGGCTCGCCGTAGCCGGGCGAGGGTCGGCCTCGCCATGGCCGGGCGAGCTCGAGCTCGCATGGCTGGCTGGCCCCGCATGTTGGCCCCGCATGGCTGCACCTTATTTGTTCCTAGGAACAAAATTTCTGTTTTTTTGTTCAGGGAACAAAAAGGAACGAACGCGTTTGTGTGCGTTTGCTTTTTTTTTGTTCTTTTGAGGAACAAAAAGAAACGAAACGAGAAACACAAATTTTGTGTTTCTCGTTTCGAACACAAATTTTGTGTTTCTCGTTTTGGAACACAAATGAGAAACACTTTTTTTTCTTTTTCTTTTTCTCTTATTTTCTTGTTCTTCTTTCTTTTGGCCGGTCGCCGCCTCGGCCATGGCCGGCGACCGGCCGACGAGGGCCGGCGGCCTCGCCCAGCCACGGCGAGGCTCGCCGGCCCGGCGAGGCCGACGCTCGCCGTCCCTCGGCGAGGCCGAGGCTCGCCGTAGCCGGGCGAGGCCGACCTCGCGCCCGCCCGGGCGAGCTCGATCTCGCCCGAGATCCGGCGAGGCCGGGCCTCGCCCGCCGCTGGGCGAGCTCGGCCTCGCCGGATCAAGGCGAGGCCGACCGCGCGCCGGCCTGGGCGAGCTCGATCTCGCCCGCATCCGGCCTCGAGCTCGCCCGGGCGGCGAGGCCGAGCTCGCCCAACGGCCGGCGAGGCCGCGCCTCGCCCCCGCCGGGAGAGCTCGGCCCTCGCCGGCCGGTCGCCGGCCAAGGCCTTGGTCGGCGACCGGCCAAAAGAAGAAAAAAATGAAAAAGAAAAAAAGAAAAAAAGGAAAAATAAGAAAAAAATAGAAAAAATAAAAGAAATAAAAAAATTATCCAAATTTACCAAACATGTTTCTGTTTATTTTTATTCCCGGAACAAGTTTACCAAACGCGTATTTTGTTCAAAAATTGTTCCCGGAACAGAAACACTTTTTTCTATTTCGTTCCCTCGGAACAATTTTTAAAAAAAAACACAACCAAACGCACCCATATCTGCCCATGATCATGCTCATCCTTTTCTAAAATAAATTTCGATCGAACCGAAGAAAACAAACGAAGAAGAGAAAGAGGTGGTGAAACAGTTCGCGTGAGGACGCGAGGCTCACCACATCGACCAAAGCGGCTGCCTTATGATGAGGAGAGCCATGAGCGAGGGTGTTAAAAGCGGTGATTGAAACGATCTCTCCTCCGCACGTCACTACACTCCCATCGAGTAGAGGATCGCTCATGTCGCAAAGAGGAAACTTGAAAAGCCATGCACCCAGACCTGGACGAGGTTGGTCGCAACCCTCACCCAGTAGGCCATGCCAACCACAATTTAAAAATAAAAAAAAAAAAAAAATTAAATTAATTAAAAAATCTGAAAAACATTAAAATATTATCAACAGTAGTGCCGGTCATATCATGTAGAGCAATTAACATCTATGTTGGCAAATTCTAGTCAAAATTGACTGGATTCAATTGATAAAAAATGAAAAAAGTTTAATACTCAATTGGCATAGATACAATAGGTTTAGGACTTGTCGGACAATTTTCCCCACAATCTAGAAGATCCAAATCTTTAGGCAAAAAGAAACTCAATGGAAATAGTTATGAAAAATCAAACACCGCCCAAAATTATTAAATGATTCATGCAACAAAATATCGGGGCAACTTTAAGAAAAACACCACGATATATACAACTTTCTGCATATTCTCGCGTCATGCCTTGGGAAATCCATGTCTCTCTCCATTATCGAAAGCTCAAAGCACCAAAAAGAAAAATCACTTACATCCTCCCTTCACCTCCACTTTACTGTGAGTTGAAATAGCCGAGGCACCTGGAAGAAACAAGACGATTATAATCAAGAGCAATCAAAAAATTGTGATCAATAACTAATAAAGGATAAATGACATAAATGATCTCTGAATTTTATAACCCAATATACAACGTCATCCATGAATTATTCAACTTCATCCTGAACTTTAGTTCGATATTCAATAAAACAAAATTGTCCAAGTGATGATAAGAAAAACAGCAAGATATATAAAATTTTCTCTATGTTCTCGCATCATGCTATGTCAGCTAGGGTTTCACGGAATCATGATGCTCAATTTATGTCCTCCTCCATTATTAGAAGTTTGAAGCACCAAATATATAAATATCACTTACGGCCATAGGCTCCTGGAAGGAGCAAAGAGGCTATAACCAAGAGCAAGCAAAAAATGGCAGTGATAAGAGAAGATGATGATGTTGATGAAGGGAAGTGCATTTTGCTATCTGTGTGTGCGGATGTGTAAGTGTGTGGGTGGGTGGGTGGGTATTTATAATCCTCGGCCTGTACATAAAACAAATTAATCAGTTGCATGATCTACACTGAGTAAATGGAGGGAGAAAAAAAAAGCAAACAAAAACTTGAGAAGTATAGTCCAAGGAAGGAGACATGAAAGTCTTCCATATTTGGATTTTCCACATTGAGTAAACGAAGAGTTAGAAAAATCTCCAAGAAGTCTAATCAAGGAAGGGGACTTGTTAGTTTCAAACTCCGCATGCCTTTTCGATTCTTATTCAGTCTCTTTTTGTGTGCATCGTATCATCCACGTGAAGAGGGCATGCAATGTGGTGGGTTGAAAACGGCCATGGAAGTTGCTGACCTCGTTAAGCCTCAGCTCATAAGCGCACGATTGTCCAAAATCGCACTCACGTTACGAATAATAGTCTAAAATGGTTCTCATTTTAGTCGTCAATCATGTGGTTTTGATACTAGTTTCGAGTCATATTATTCCAGTCATAACTTTTATCAGACTCAAAACTTCTGCAGATAAGGATAAAACTTTCTAGTAAAGATCATGAATTGACAAAGAGTAAGGTGTAACTTTTGAGTGAATGACAAATTCTAGCAATATATGAAGAGGGCTGAGCAAGATTTGAGGCTTGAGAGTGAGGTTAAATGGCAGCCAATTGTTTAGTTATGTTTATGTCAACGTTACGAAATATAGCAAATATCACAAAGGGAAATCATATCAAGTTCTTGCGAGGTCTCAAAGTTGCTGAAGATGAAGATATCAATAATAAAATTGCAAGAGGTTAAAGAAACAACTCTCAGAGAAGATTCTCATTGGAAAAAAACTAGCAAGATCATGAATTGCCTATACCTTTGAATGTTCCGCATTGAGTAATTCAAGGGCAAGAAAAACTGGAGAAGTCTACTCAAGGAAGGAGACTTGAAAGTCCTCTATCTTTGGATTTTCTGTGCATTGAGTAAACGAAGGGTAAGAAAAAACTCAAGAAGTCTAAGCAAGGAAAGGGACTTGTTAGTTTCAAAGTCCATATACCTTTTCGGTTCTTATTCGGTCTCTTTGCATGCATCATATCATCCACGAAGAGAGCGTGTAATGTGGTGGGTTGAAAACAGCCGTGAAGGTACCTAACCTCGATAAACCTCTAATTCATAAGCGCGGGATTGTCCAAAAGCACACTCACACTACAAATTGTAGTCTAAAATGGTCCTCATTTGAGATGTCAATCATGTGGTTTGGAGTCATTTTATTCTGGTCCTCGACTTTTAGTGGACTCAAAACTTCTACAAATAAGAATAAAAGTTCCTAAGTTTGTATGGCAAGTGATTATGGTCACAAGATCCATGGTGGCAAAGCTTGGATGAGAGAGAGAGAGAGAGAGAGAGAGAGAGAGAGACTTAAAAATAATAAAAGTTCCTAACATGATCAGTCTACATATGTTAGAAAGATCATGAATGGACAAGCTCAGCTTGTTGGCTAGCAAAGAGTATAGCATAAATTGAGAATCAATGACAAACTCTAGCTGTATGTGAAGACCACAAAACATGAGACTTGAGAGCAAGGCTTCATGGTGTTGAGAAAACTCTATTTTGTTTTTAAGTTTGGCAAAATATTCATAAATTATATCAATCTTGATAATTGCAAAAGTTATTATATTTCAAGTTACACTCCCGCTGAAAAAGAACGTTGATATGATCATTGAAAAAATCTTAATCGATTTAAAGAATCTATGTGGAGCACATATAATCTTAGATATGTCAAGGTGTAGAGTTTACAAGATTTACATCACTATCGTAATCGAAGTGTTTCTTAGTGTGAGTTCTAAACTATCTGAGAGAGGACCTAGCAATCATTACAAGAAAGTCTTTATCTTTGGATGTTCTACATTGAGTCAATGAAGAACAAGAAAAAAACTGTAGAAGTCTACTCAAGGAAGGAGACTTCGAAGTCTTTCATCTTTGGATTTTTGAAGGAAGACTTTGATATTCCAACCGAGGGTTACTGAGACTTGGAAGTCTTTCATCTTTGGATTTTTGAAGGAAGACTTTGAAATTCCAACCGAGGGTTATTGAGACTTGGAAGTATTCCATCTTTGGATTTTCGAAGGAAGACTTTGAAATTCCAACCGAGAGTTACCAAGACTCCCACATGTTGAGAGGCCGATTCTTGTGCATCAAAGCCTGGGCAATTGAGTTGGATGTCAGGATATCTGGTGACTTCATGTTGGTTTGTTTCACAAATATGAAGTCTCCTCCATTTTATCTTTGGGTTTGAACCTCTTACCACTCTTCCCCTGCTCCGATTTTTATGCCTCCCAACATCCGGTAGTGGAGGAACAAGTCCAGGAAGGTCATTGCATGAACATAAGTTTTGCGCATAATGAGTCTGCACATGATAAATCTCACATCTCTTCTCAGTTAAATACATAAAGTTTCCAATTTTATATCCCCAAATCCCCTCAAAATAAAATTTAACCAAGAAAAAAAAAGGTCAACTAATTTGTATAACTCGACAAATAAGTGCTACCGTAAATTATGTTTATTAATCTTTTAGAAAATGAGTTAACCTAATAATAACAACAAACATACGTTCTACGAAATTGAGAGATCATAGATATTATAGTAGGTTCAACCACTTATAACTTTTCAGCAGAGAAATTTAGAGAATTGGGCCTTAAACAGACCGAAAGGATACAGAGCTTAGTCTTGTCTTCTGCGTGGGTGTGAAGCAGCTTCTTGAGAAGGAAATAATGTTACGAATAACAAAAGACTAGCACTAAAGTGCCTAAAAGATGAAAAGGTGCGTTAGCCTGCGCTTATGCGATAACAATTCGATTTCCCTTGCCAATCTGAGCACAACCCGTCATATACCAATTGAAGAGTTCCTTTCAATGACAATTGTTGGCACATCTAAAAGTTGTGACTCAGATGGACTACCTCCGGAAGGAATTAGGTGTTCCGGATGGCGAAGTCTCCCTCAGTTTGCCTTTCGTATTCAGACCTCTGGTTAAACTCAGTCACAGAAACAAGACGACTTCTCCCTCAGTATGCCTTCCGTATTCACACCTCTGGTTAAATCTCTATGCACATCATTCTCCTTATTACACTCTGTAGAAGGCAAGCAAAAAGCAATCCCTACGTGCATGTTTCTCCGGATTCAAACCAAAGACAAACTGCCCAAAAATCAATAATCAGATGGATATTCCTTGACTGATTGATCTTTTCCCCTCATGCTGATGGGATCTCTCACGATGTTTGTGACGCTTATAAGAGCGTTCTTTCTCATCTCGAGACCTGCTTTTGTGATGGCGCTCCTCTCTATCAGACGAGTCTCTCTCTTTATGATCCTCTCTCTCCGATGAACTTCTTCTGCTCCTTTTCTTGATACGTCCATCATCATCAATGGAGCTCCGTTTGCGAGAGCGCTCTTCCCCATCCAAAGAGCTTCTTACAGTTTCTTCCTTCTCCACAGAGCTTCTGTAATGGTGCTTCTCTTCTAATTCCAGCGAGCTCTTCCTATTGGAAAACTCCTGATCCTGATGGCGCCTCTTGTCATGGCGATGTTCTTCCTTGGGAACTTTTGTCGTAAGCGTGATCTAATGTATCACCAGGGCTCCTCCCATGCACGCGATCTTCCCTGTCCTCGGAGTTTCCTCTGTGAGTATGCTCTTCTCTGTTGCTAGAGCTTCTGTGAGATCCTTCTTCCTTATCTAACAAACCCTGTCCTCTTCTAGGGGGTGATGGAACCTGAAAAGATACAAGATCATGACATTCTGCTATACAAGCTTCATAATAAATGTCACGACTCATGAGAAACTCAAAAGGCTACTGCTCAGATACTCTTCTTGCAAATTTCCTAAAGGAGAATGAACTCAACATGAGGCAGTGCAAATTGCCATAGAATTATCACAGGAAAGTCAAAGGGGAAAAGAAGGTCCAGCCCATTCACCAAAAGTGCGTAAACTTTGTCTCCAAGGCCAGTCACTCCGCGGAACTTAACATACCCAAATACATCCATCAAGGTGCAATGAAATACAGAAAGCTAATTATAGCCTCCTCCCCTAATGAAGTTCGAAATGTTATGCAACCCAATCACCAAACGGGCATAACTTAGTCTCCAAGGCCAGTCGCTCCACAGGACTTAGCAAACCCAAATTCATCCAGTAAGGTGCACTGAAGTACAGAAAGCTAATTATAGCTTCCTCCCCCTAATGAATTTGGAAACATTATGCCCGTTGAGGGGCAAAAGGCAAACAATAGCATGGAAAACTATACCAAGGAAAAGTATTACTAGTTCCATTTCTAATAGTACGTTCAAGTAAAGAATTTCAGTAAAACCTTAGTATAGAAGAAAGTAAAGCTAAGAGTTAAAGTTTCCACATGCCTTTATACCAAATAAAGCCACAAAAAAGTGGATTAACTTCAAAACTGAAAAATTCCCGCTCGGTAACCTCCCACCAAATCTACAGCAACCTCGGGAATGCCACTTAACCTTCATGCTCATCCATGCCCACAAATTAAGTCCTCAAGGGTGATGGTTTCCACAAATGCCAGAAGAGTGTCTTAGAAGGGGAGGGGAACAAGGATCTAGGCAGATCTATAAAGAGGCTGATTAGGCCAAGCTTATTTATGGAAATAAGGTGAAAAGGAATTCTCAACAGTGGAATTATATTTTCATGAGTAAAAAGGCGAGCACCCTTTTCATGGAAAACCCCTTCTTGTACAACAAGAATATAAAACATTTGAGCAGTGGATAATGGATGATGGAATGAATAAGGAAGTGAGCTCAATTAGTGAGGGCTAGTACCTCCATCCACGCCATCGTTCATTTAGCTGGTCCAGGTCTTAGTTTTGAATTATAGTCAGACTTAACCTAAGAAATATCACGACACTCTGGTATAGAAGTTTAATGGTAAATGAAATTTCATAACTAACTCAGGAGGGCTAAAACATGCATTTCGATGGAGCTATATGCAGCATTTAGATACAACAGAGACAATACCTCAAAGCGAGACAAGGGACGTTCCTCTGGAGGAGGTGGAATGCCCAGCCTCTTCAAGTCATCCAATGGGATTGGGCGACTGATCATATAATGACAACATAGAAAGAGTTAGTATCATCAAATGTGGCCCAGCTTCATCTTTGCAACAGAATACTAGGATTTTTGAAGTGTCCAAAAGGATCACAACTACTCCTTCAAATTTCGGTTGGTGAAAATGTGTGATTTTCTAGTAGCTTTTCTTAATTTTTTATTGGTTACACATTTCTTCTAGTCTTTTTTCACTAAGAACATTGCAGTAGTTTTTCAACAAAACATGGCATCAGTGTTTCATAACCAACATACATCAAGTTCACATCCTATTGACATTAATCTTCAACGTAAATAAAATGGCGACTAAAAGCAGCAACCACATGAAGAAGCTCTCAAATGAGTTCTCTATACAGATTTTTATCTTAATTTTGCATGTCTTCCAATCTCCTTCGTTCTGAATCCAAATGCACTCATAGTTAGATCTCTAGGTTGACTTACAAAATGTATCTAGCTATTAGATATGATGAGAAAGGCACCCAAAAAGCTCTTAAGAAGGTGCATGGCAAAGCGTCAACAATGAGTCAACAATAAAAGCCTCATCAGCAGCATGTCATGGACTATCTCAAAGACATGAGGACCAATTCAGAAGAATTAACATTAGGCTTCTACCCAGTATCAAGCACAATGTCATGCCTAGAACAGAGTAAAAGTACCTTATATGCACGTCTCATTTCTCTTTCAGTTTCACATTCAACGAAAGCATAACCTCATGAGGCACCAGTCACTGCAAACAGGCAGCGACAGAGTAAGAAATTTGTAGAGCCAATACCTTGAATTTAAAAGGAGGCACAAACAACTATGCCATCCAAAATGCAATCGGCTCATATGCACAGGATAAAGAATATGATAAAACCAGTGATCCTTACTAGCTTCAAACTGGCTATCGGTAATGTTAAAAAGTTATATAAACTACTGCCACTAAAACATCTCCACAAAAATTAGGGTATCAAAAAACTAAGCATATAATAAGTTAGAGATCGAGCATTGCTGCTCTGTCAAAACAGTGAATAAAGTGCAAGCTACCAAGATTTGTTTCATGTTAAGTGAAGTTTGAATTACTATCAACCCGAAGCGCTTATCATGATCTCTCGACGAACTGAAAATCATAGAAATTACAAGAGCTAATAAGATGGTTACCAATGTGCCTGACCAAGCGCAAGTTTTTCACATGACCATACTTGCTCATAGCCTGCACAAGGGAACTCATACTGTAGGTCAAAAAAGCCTAAATCAATTGAAAGACGGATAGAAAAAGCGGTAACTGAAGGCAAAATGCTCCATCTAGCAGTCGGAACCGCCAAAAATACGTTTTTTAAACACCAAAACTGCCATATTTCGGCAAGCATTTCCATTCCCATCCTCGAAAACAAAACAAAGTTCCATCTCCCAACACTCCCCTCATAAATCACGAGAACGACGCCAAGTCGAATAATTTATTTATCTCCCAAGCAGGCAAGCAGGCAGGCAGGCAGGCAGGCAGGCAGGCAGCCGTTGTCACCTCAAACGAGCTCAACAGCTGAAACACCCACACCCAAAAAAAAAAGGAAAAAAAAAGAACTACTCTTCCTCAAAAGGAGAGAGAAGAGAGAAATGGGAATGAAAGAAAACCTCAAAAATCAAGACAAAGGCCAGACCTTGCGGAGAGTGTCCTCGGAGGTGAAGTGGGAGAGGCGCCCGACGAAGAGGGTGCAGTACGGGTCGCCCACGGCCTTGGGATCGCCAAACGGGTCATCTGGGGGAGGGGGGGAATCGCGAGGAAACGGGCGAATCGAAAACGGCGTCAGAAACCAGGAAATAGCTAAGAAAACGGGAAAGAGAAGAGGGAGGGGGATTTTACAGAGGCCGGCGGAGGAGCAGAGGTGGGCGCGGTAGACGGCGTTGTCGTGGGGAGGACGTCGGTGCCGTCGATGCTGCCGGCCTGGATCGGGTGGTACGACTCCGCGTAGAACACCGAGTTCAGCCTGCTGCTGCTGTTCCTGCTCATCTCCCTCCCTCCCTCTCTACTTTCTCTCTCTAGGAACAGAGTCTCCGAGGAAGACGAAAGCGCAGCAAAAACAGAGGACTATGGGAGGATGCTTTCTCTTAATGAAGAAGAAGTTCACAAACAGCACTAGAAATTTAATTCCATGATGTGCTAAATCTTAATTTTCTGTATAGAAAAAAAGAAAAGAAAAGGATAACGAAGTCCTGAAACTTTTTAATTTTAAAATTTTCAAAAAGTACAATTAACTTTTAAAACTTGTTACAAAAGTGTAAAGATGTCATAAAATTTTAAAAAAGTGTAATTAAATCATAAAATTTGATCAAATCAAATTCTTCCATTGATAGCACTTTTTGAAAATTTTAAAATTTGATTGTACTTTTACGATAAATTTTAAGATTTAATTGTAATTTTTTAAAATTTAGGACTAAATTGCATTTTCGTGATAAATTTTAAGATTTTTAATGTATTTATCTGAAAAAAAGTTAAAAATCATTTTGACATGTTTATGGAATTAATTTTGTAGAGCAACTTGTGATAAGAGAAAACTTATTTTTTCATCGGGCCAAATTAATTATTGAACGTGAAAAACTTTGCAACTTAATTTTCTAAATGAGTATCGCATTTTGATTTTATATGTCATGGAGAGATGAAAGTTTATTTAGTAATCGAAAAGGTATTTTTCTTTTTCCATAAGGAAACTAATTAACCGGGTTCTGAACTTTATTAACGTTTCATCGTTTGACGTTGTTAAGTTCATTTGCTAAATATGGGGATGCTCGTTCCTACTTTTAAAGGGACGGGGATTCATTAGGAAGACCTATGCAATGTCCATTTCATTTTTGTCCTTCTATTAATATAATATGATATCAATTATTAGGTTACTAAATGTCGATAATACAACGTCTTGTTAATTTTAATTATTCATAAAAATTTTATTAGAATATAACAATGCTAAATTTTTCATAATATTTTATTAGCATTAATTATGATATAGCAATACTATCTATTGTACAACATTCCATTTATTATACTAAAATATTTTATAATCATAATTGATTATTACGTGATATTAAAATAGTATTCTGCAATTACATGGTGAATTTTACTTGTGCTTTTTACTACTTTGAAAAATAGAAAACTTATTGAATCGATCGTGAAGATGGCTATTAGATAAATTTTTATGGATG
Source organism: Eucalyptus grandis (assembly GCF_016545825.1). Classification (NCBI taxonomy): domain Eukaryota; kingdom Viridiplantae; phylum Streptophyta; class Magnoliopsida; order Myrtales; family Myrtaceae; genus Eucalyptus; species Eucalyptus grandis. The sequence goes on along the minus strand of NC_052619.1, from coordinate 3,531,734 downwards.
CTAAACTACATAATGCCTTATTAATCTAGCAATATTCTCTAATTGTCCTCATTAGTGACTAAAATCCTTTAATTTTAGTTAAGAGTAAAGGTCTTTGATGGCCAAAATGAGATAACGAAGCTAACGGTGATATTGGTAATAAAAATGAAAGAGGTTGAGTTCCGAAAGTTATTATTGATTTTTTTCCATGAAAAATCAATGATTCACAAACATTTTTCTAAATATAGTTATTTGTATTGATTAGAAAACTAGTTAATGGAATATATTTTCGTCATCAATAATAATCTTTGCCTAAACATCTTATCGATGATAAAATGTTTCTCTCATTAATTCATTGTTACAAGTAATAGAAGTGAGTATTTTTAGAAATACTTCAAATTGGCGATATTTCACGAAGCAAACGCATCTAAAAAATTAAAGGATTTTATGTATTTTTCAATGAGGGTTTTTCCTTTCATCACTCTCTCTCTCCAAAATATATTCTCTTTTTTCTCTCTCTAACTGAAGGATTTATAATTGTATTAACGCCACGGCAACGGCTTGGGTGCGGGTGACGAAAAGCCGCTAAAGAAAATGTTAACAAAATTCAGGAGCCATCAAGAACTTGAAAATCGAAATCGGCCTGACCAAACCGACCCCCGCATTTCTCAGGCACGACGTAGATGATGACAGGATTTGAAATTCGGCAGAAGAAGCAACCGAGCATCTTCTGAACTCTGCAGCTAGAAACGAACAACTTGCTCAAAGTCTAGAGAGGGAGAGAGGGAGGGAAAGACAAGGCGGTGATTTCATTCTCGCTCGCTGTTCCGAATCCTTCGCGGTTCTCAACCAAAATATATTTCTTACTTTGATTCTTGATCGCTCCTTCCCCTTGCTTAGGAAACTATGAACTTAATCGTTTAATTCTAAACTTCTCAATTTGTAGTTAGAAACTTTTTGACAATTTGTCCATATAACCTATTCTGTCAATTTCAGTTAGAAATTGATAGCCTCATGCTTATCATCTTATATTTTCCTTTTTTTTTTCCTTTTTTATTATTAAGGGCCCGCCAGGGCTGGGGTTGCGAGACCGAATAAGGACATAAATGTGTATTTCGGATTTTGCATTGCCATAAAATGCCAGTCACTTTCTCTGGTGGTAAGCCAAGCGGATAACACAGATTTTGGTCATCCCTCCCCGTGACTCGATAGAAATACATACTGATGATGAGGGCAATAGGGGGAGCTGATAGGTGGAAAAGTCCAGAGTGAAGAATCCTTTCTTTGTCAGCACCCATATTGCTCGACATGGATCTTCTTTGCATTGTACATCCAAATGATATAACATCTAGAATATTGCCTTTATATGTTTATGTACAATTTCTCATAGAAATCTCTATCGCCTCATATATATCATGCGCATTTGCTTATGAAGGATAAAATATAGTATGTCTTTACCGAAGCTCGGCAAACAAAAAGCTCAGCAAACAAAAAGTTGAGTAAAGTATCCCTGAATTCTTAGAATGGACTCGGGTAGTGCTTAATTTCTGGAGTAGCCGTCATTCATGGACTATGGGGCAAGTACGACTTGTCTATAGGTCTTTTCAAGCTAAAATTCATGGTTTGCCCCCAACAACTGCAATGTAACCCATATCACAGTTGCACCTATTAGCATTGTTTTAGCTTCACAGTCTTGTCCATGCACTCCTTCTCTCTCTCTTTTTGCGCGGGGGGAGGGGGGCGGCTGATTTTGAGTATATGGATCTGTTAAGAGCATCAGGCCATTCTTATTACACTAGGCAACTTGTTTGTCGCAACCGAATAATGGAAAATTGCCCAGCAAGTCGTAAACCTATCATATGGTAGCCAGTACAATCTTGATTTCTTTTTTTTAAAATTTTGCAATTTAATCCAAAATCAAAGTAGCCCTTTGGTCAATTTTGGCCTAAAATCATTGAAGTGGCAGTTAAGTTAGCGTCACCATCTAATGTGGCATAACCGGCATTGGCGTGGATAGATTTTGTAAAAAATTGTATTGTTTTTCCTACCAATAATACGATGAAGGAAAAAAAATTAAAAGAAAAGAAAAAGGAAAAAAGTATGATTTTTTTCAAAGAGCATCCACGTCGATCGTACTAAGAAAAATAGAGATACTGACTTGACCATCATATTAGCGTTTTACTAGGCAAAATTGATGAAAGTTTATATTGACAAATTGTCATAAAGTTTAGAACTCAATTGATAAAATAAAAAAATAAAAAATTATAAGTGAATTGACCATCGTACAATATATTTAAGACTTTTTGAACAATTATGCCACCGAATAGCTATCGAGATAGAAGGCTCCTTGAGTGGACCAATGAATTTGCCCCACTTCCTAATGTGCAAGACAGTGATGAGATGTCTCTGTTCGGGTGAACATTATTCAAGATTAAACTGTAAAACTCATATCTTTATATTTTACTATTGTCAAGATGAGTCTACACATGAGAATGTCTGGAAGATGATTTGCAGAATACTGGGAATTGAAGTTATTCTACTACAACTAGAACGTACCAAGAGTATTATGACATATTACATGTATATCACGATCATGAGAAACACGAAGTTCTTGGCTTGATGGCATCTGGAACAACCAACATGTTTTCTTTTCAAGGACCTGTCCGGTTGTCTGCAACCATGTTTAATATAGAGGGAAATGAAGGAATGAGTCTCACCAGAAGAAACGAAATTAATTCTCGAAAAGTAGATGATGCGAGACTGTCCTTTTTTAACTTTTTCTTTTTCTATTGAGAATGCAAGACTATCTTTTTTTTTTTTTTTTGATAGCTCATTGCCGCACCCCCTCCTCACTTTGAGACTCTGTTAGTAATATACTCCAGACAAATATTAGTCATGGGATGTACATTTGTTTTTTTTTTTTTTTTGTAATTAATTTAAAAAGTACAAAGAAATTATTGACATGATGAAATTACCATGATCCCCCCCAACTGTAGAAAACCTTATTGACCAAGTTGTGACCATACTATGCAAATGAGTACACGAATAGTGTCAGTACAGAGAACCGAGATTTTGTTACTAAATTTTGCCATAAATAAGAAATTAGGCATATGCACATACTATGTTCGCAAAGATGAAATTTCATGGAGTATCAATAATCATTTGACGCACAAGTGATATCGAACATGTTACATGATTATATGACTAGAGAATATCCGATGAATTAAGATTGTAGTGCTTTCGAGCGAGCGTAATACAATATATGATGAATGATTCACACATATATAAATCATTCTAGAGGCAAACAACAATTCTAGAGGCAGACAACATGATAGAAAGGTTCAAGATATGGAGGAAAACGAAGACTCACACGGATTATGACCATACGTTCCGGCAGGACGAGTAGGGCTTCCCACCACAGGGATACCTGCATGTGCAGGACAATACAATGAAAATTGATATGAAATATCATATACTATATGATGAAAAGGGCCAAGATATGGAGTAAAAGGAGTACTCACGATCATGGAAAAAATTGTCAAAAAAGTTATAAACCTATTGAATTATTGTCAACTTAATCATAAACCTTTCAATTTTACCAATTAACTTCCAAACATTTTCATATTCTATCAATTGAGTGCATTCGGCCAATTATGACTGGAATTTAGTCATAAACCTTTCAATTTTACATAATTATATGACGAGAAAACATCCGATGAATGAAGATTGTAGTGCTTTTGAGCGAGTGTAATACAATGTTTGATGAATGATTCACACATGTATAAACCATTCTAGAGGTAGACAACATGATAGAAAGGTTCGAGATATGGAGTAAAAAGAAAACTCACATGGACTATATCGGCCACCGCCACGGCCACAAGGACGATGGCTTCCCACTGGAGGGATAGCTGCATGTGCAGGACAATACAATGAAAATTGTTATGCAATATCATATACTATGTGATGAAAAGGGCCGGGATATGGAGTAAAAGGAGGATTCACAATCATGGCAAAAATTGTCAAAAAAGTTATAAACCTATTGAACTATTGTCAATTTAGTCATAGATCTTTCAATTTTACCAATTGAATTCTAAATATTTTCATATTCAGCCAATTATGGCCGAAATTTACTGACTTGGACATCAGCCAACGACAAAACCAGCACTTATATGAACAATTTTTAAAATATTTTAATATTTTTAATATTTTTTATTCATTATTTTTTTTTCCTCTTTTCTCTTTCCGCGATAACAGTTTTCCGCGATAACAGTTTGGGTGAGGGTCACGGCCAGCCTTGCCCAGATCTGGGCACGTGGCTTTTAGGCTTCAGCTTCCTCTCCGCAACATGAACAAAGGGCAAGAAAGTTCAACCAAATTCCCATCGAGCAAAGGAAGGTGAGATTTGAGGCGCTAATTTTTGCGAAATTGGGAAGTGAACAAGGGACGCATATTCTGGAGATTCTCGGCCAAGGAACAAGAATGAAAGTAGAGAATCAAGTGGTTCAACGCGGCTGAAGAAATCGAATTCAATGGAGATTCGAGGGGAAACCGTAGGTTGGCAGAATAAAAAGAGATTTTCGGAGTCTTCTACAAGGGAAGTTTCAATGAAAAAAAGGGGAAGGGAAACAAGGGTTGAAACCCGTGGGAGATGGGCAAAATTTTCTCAAAGGAAAGCAATGACCTGTGGGAATCATATCTGCCCATGATCATGCTCATCCTTCTCTAAAATAAATTTCGATCGAACCGAAGAAAACAAACGAAGAAGAGAAAGAGGTGGTGAAACAGTTCACCACATCGACCAAAGCAGCTGCCTTATGATAAGGAGAGCCATGAGCGAGGGCGTTAAAAAGCAGTGATTGAAACGATCTCTTTCTCCGCACGTCACTATACTCCCATCGAGTAGAGGATCGCTCATGTCGCAAAGAGGAAACTTGAAAAGCCATGCACCCAGATCTAGACGAGGCTGGTCGCAACCCTCACCCAGTACGCTATTGCCAGCCACAATTAAAAAAAAAAAGGAGAAAAGGAAAAAGAAAATTAATTAAATTAATTAAAAATTCTGAAAAAATATTAAAATATTATTAACGTCAGTGTCGATCATGTCACGTTTCCAACCAAAATTGACTGGATTCAATTGACAAAAAATGGAAAAGTTTAAGACTCAATTGGCATAGATACATTAGGTTTACGATTTGTTAGACAATTTTCCCTACAATCTAGAAGACCCAAATCTGTAGGCAAGAAAAAACTCAATGGAAATCGTTATGAAAGATCTAACACCGCCCAAAATCATTAAATGATTCATGCAGCGAAATATCGGGGCAACTTTAAGAAAAACACCACGATATATAGAACTTTCTGCATGTTCTCGCGTCATGCCTTGGGAAATCCATGTCCCTCTCCATTATCGAAAGCTCAAAGCACCAAAAAGAAAAATCACTTACATCCTCCCTTCACCGCCACTTTACTGTGAGTTGAAATAGCCGAGGCACCTGGAAGAAACAAGAAGATTATAATCTAGAGCAAGCAAAAAATTGTGATCAATAACTAATAAAAGATAAATAACATAAATGATCTCTGAACTTTATAATCCAATATACAATGTCATCCATGAATTATTCAACTTCATCCCGAACTTTAGTTCGATATTCAATAAAACAAAATTGTCCAAGTGATGATAAGAAAAACAGCAAGATATATAAAATTTTCTCTACGTTCTCACGTCATGCTATGTCAGCTATGGTTTCACGGAATCATGATGCTCAATTTATGTCCTTCTCCATTATTAGAAGCTTGAAGCACCAAATATATAAATATCACTTACGGCCATAGGCTCCCGGAAGGAACAGGGAAGCTATAACCAAGAGCAAGCAGAAAATGGCGGTGATAAGAGAAGATGATGATGTTGAGGAAGGGAAGTGCATTTTTGCTATGTGTGTGTGTGTGTGTGTGTGTGTGTGTGTGTGTGTATTTATAATCCCCGACCTGCAAATAAAACAAATTAATCAGTTGCATGATCTCCACTGAGTAAATGGAGGGAGAGAAAAATCCAAGGAAGGAGACCTAAAAGTCTTCCATCTTTGGATTTTGTACTCTGAGCAAACGAAGAGTAAGAAAAAACTCAAGAAGTCTATCAAGGAAGGGGACGGGACTTATTATGTTCAAACTCTGCATGGCCTTTGGAATCTTATCTAGTCTCTTTTTGTGTGCATCATATCATCCACATGAAGAGAGCATGCAATGCGGTGGATTGAAATCAGCCATAGAGGTACCTGACCTTGGTAAGCCTCAACTCATAAGCACACGATTGTCCAAAATTGCATTCACACTACGAATAATAATCTAAAATTGTTCTCATTTGAGTCATCAATCATGTGGTTTTCATACTAGTTTTGAGTCATTTTATTCCGGTCATAACTTTTAGTAGATTTGAAACTTCTGTAGATAAGGATAGAACTTTCTAGCAAAGATCATGAATTGGCAAAGAGTAAGCGTAACTTTTGAGTGAATGATAAATTCTAGCAATATGTGAAGAGAGCTAAGCAAGACTTGAGGCTTGAGAGCAAGGTTAAATGGCAGCCAATTGTTCAATTATGTTTATGTCAACGTTACGAAATATAGCAAATATCACGAAGGGAAATCATATCAAGTTCTTGCGAGGTCTCAAAGTTGCTGAAGACGAAGATATAAATAATAAAAATGCAAGAGGTTAAAGAAAAAACTCTCAAAGAAGATTCTCATTGGCAAAAACTAGCAAGATCATGAACTGTCTATACCTTTGAATGTTCCACATTGAGTAATTCAAGGGTAAGAAAAAATTGAAGAAGTCTACTCAAGGAAGGAGACTTGAAAGTCCCCCATCTTTGGATTTTCTACCTTGAGTAAACGAAGAGTAAGAAAAACTCAATAAGTCTAATAAAGGGAGGGGTCTTGTTAGTTTCGAAGTCCATATACCTTTTCGGTTCTTATTCGGTCTCTTTGCATGCATCATATCATCCACACGAAGAGAGCGTGCAATGTGGTGGGTTGAAAACAAGCGTGGAGGTACCTAACCTTGGTAAACCTCTAATTCATAAGAGGGTGATTGTCCAAAGGCCCCCTCACTACGAATTGTAGTCTAAAATGGTCCTCATTTGAAACGTCAATCATGTGGTTTGGAGTCATTTTATTCTGGTCCACAACTTTTAGTGGACTCAAAACTTCTACAAATAAGGATAAAAGTTCCTAAGTTTGGACGGCAAATCAGTGAGAAGGGGGGAGGGGGGAGAGAGAAAGACTTCACAAAAAAAAAGTTCCTAACATGATCAATTTGCACATGTTAAAAAGATCATAAATGGACGGAGTGAGCTCAACTTGTTGACTAGCAAAGAGTAAAGCGTAAATTGTGAATTAATGACAAATTCTAGCGGTATATGAAGACTACAAAATAAGCTAACATGAGGCTTGAGAGTAAGGTTTCATTGTGTTGAGAAAACCCTATTATGTTTTTAAATTTGACAAAACTATTCATAAATTATATCAATCTCGATAATTACAAAAGTTACTTGTATTTCAAGTTACACTCGCGCTGAAAAAGAACGTTGATATGATCATTGAAAAGATCCTAATTGACTTAAAGAACCTATGTGGAGCACATATAATCTTGGATATGCCAAGGTGTATAGTTTACAAGATTTACATCACTCTCGTAATCGAAGTGTCTCTCAGTGCAGTCATCGTGAATACTGAACTATCGAAGTCGTTGACAAAGGACCTAGCAATCATTGCATGAAAGTCTTTTATCTTTGAATGTTCTACATTGAGTAAATGAAGGGCAAGAAAAAACTGTAAAAGTCTACTAAAAAAAGGAGACTTGGAAGTCTTCCATCTTTGGATTTTTTAAGGAAGACTTTGAAATTCCGACCGAGAGTTACTGAGACTTGAAAGTCTTCCATCTTTGGATTTTCGACGGAAGACTTTGAAATTCCGACCGAGAGTTACCGAGACTCCCATATGTTGAGAAGCCGGTTCTTGTGCATCAAAACCTGGCAATTGAGTTGGATGTCTGAATATCTAGTGGCTTCATGTTGGTTTATTTCACAGATATGAAGTCTCCTCCATTTTATCTTTGGGTTTGAACCTCTTACTACTCTTCCCCTGCTCCGATTTTTATGCCTCCCAACATCTGGTAGTGGAGGAACAAGTCCAGGAAGGTCATTGCATGAACAGAAGTTTTGCGCATAATGAGTCTGCACATAATAAATCTCACATCTCTTCTCAGTTAAACACATAAAGTTTCCAATTTTATACCCCCAAACCCCCTCAAAATAAAATTTATGCAAGAAAAAAACAGAGGACAACCGATTTGTATAACTAGACAAACAATTGGTACCGTAAGTTATGTTTATTAATCTTTTAGAAAATGAGTTAACCTAATAGTAACAACAAACATATGATCTACGAAATTGAGAGATCATATATATTATAATACGTTCGACCACTTATAACGTTACGGCTTATTTATAATTATAGTGATATTAACTAAACAAATCTCATAAAATACTTGATCGTTAAGAGAGAAATGGGAATGAAAGAAAACCTCAGAATCAAGACAAAGGCCAGACCTTGCGGAGAGTGTCCTCGTAGGTGAAGTGGGAGAGGCGCCCCACGAAGAGGGTGCAGTAGGGGTCGCCCACGGCCTTGGGATCGCCAAACGGGTCATCTGGTGGGGGGGAATCGCGAGGAAAAGGGCGAATCGAAAACGGAGTCAGAAACCCAGGAAGTAAAGCAAAGAAAACGGCAAAGAGAAGAGGGAGAGGGGGATTTTACAGAGGCCGGCGGAGGAGCAGAGGTGGGCGCGGTAGACGGCGTTGTCGTGGGGAGGACGTCGGTGCCGTCGATGCTGCCCGCCTGGATCGGGTGGTACGACTCCGCGTAGAACACCGAGTTCAGCCTGCCGCTGCTGTTCCTGCTCATCTCCCTCCCTCTCTCTCTCTACTTTTCTCTCTAGGAACAGAGTCTCCGAGGAAGACGAAAGCGCAGCGAAACAGAGGAAGATGGGAGGATGCTTTCTCTTAACGAAGAAGAAGTTCACAAACAGCACTAGAAATTTAATTCCATGATGTGCTAAATCTTAATTTTCTGTATAGAGAAAAAATAAAATAAGATAATGAAGTCCTGAAACTTTTAATTTCAAAATTTTCAAAAAGTACAATTAATTTCTAAAACTTGTTACAAAAATATAAGAAGATCCTAAAACTTTTAAAAAGCGTAATCAAATCGTAAAATTTGATCAAATCAAGTTCTTCCATTAATAATATTTTTTGAAAGATTTAGAATTCGATTGCATTTTCATAATAAGTTTTAAAACTTTCAAAAAATACAATTAGATCTTAAACTTGATTGCACTTTCATGATAAATTTCAAAATTTAATTATAATTTTTCAAAGTTTAGGATTAAATTGCATTTTCGTAATAAATTTTAAGATTTTTAATGCATTTATCCCCAAAAAGGTTAAAAATCATTTTGACATGTTTATGGAGTTAATTTTGTAGAAATAATAGAGCCACTTGTGATGAAGAGAAAACTTACTTTTTCATCGGGCGAAATTAATTAATGAATGTGAAAAACTTTGCAACTTAAATTTCTAAATGAGTATCGCATTTTGATTTTATATGTCATGGCAAGATGAAAGTTTATTTAGTAATCAAAAAGGTATTTTTCTTTTTCCATAAGGAAATTAATTAACTAGGTTTTGAATTTTATTAACGTCTCATCGTTTGACTTTATTAAGTTTATTTACTAAAGGGAAAATCTCAAATAAGAATATGAAGTAGAGCCATCTTTTCAAAAAAAAATATAAAGTGGATACCGTCTCAAATAAAGACCTAAAGTAGCTAACTTACTTTCAATTAAGGACCTGAACTTCTAATTTTATTCATAGTCATGGGCACTTTTGTCCTAGTACATTATTCTTTATTTTTTGTCTCTCTTTCTTCTTTTTTCTTTATTCATCTTTCTCATGCTCTACATCACTTCCATTGTCAGCCCCTCCGTCTCTCTCTTTGTCATCTCGTTGTATGACCAAAGATTGGGTTAACACGAGCCATTACAACATAGTCTAATTCATTGAAAATTTTAAATTTTGCTCCTTAAAATAGTTTGTAGACAATTCCACGAAACCAAAATGAGCTTTCAAAAATAAGTTCTCTTTATTCCAACATTCATCGCAAATTCTGATCTCAAAGCCATAATATGAATCTGCTTTTGCTGAGACTCAACTTCTTGTCCAACTCCTAAGCTATGCAACTAATCCCTTTGGCGACGTATTTCTCTCACCTCGAGAGTGCATCAAACTCCACTTATTCTGGGCCTTCCACTAACTCAGCAACTTCAATTTTGTGTGCTATTTTCGGTCCTACTTGCCAACAATAGAGCAGCAATATCCAAGCATTGCCAAATTGTCTTGTTTGACTAACTTATGCCTCTATTCAATTAACGCTTGGTGATCAACAATTTCACGTCAAAGAACAATTTCGTTGCAGCAGGCGACTATTTCAACCTCGGCAATAGTTTGCCTCATCAATTTCAAATTCGGGTTTGCCTCTCTTGCGAAAATTCAATCTTTCAAAGATCCCCCTTCCCTTTTGCAATGCCAATGGCTCATTTCAATAATCCCTAGTCTGGAGACACCCACTCACACTCTTGCCATTCTCATCGACACAGCTCCTCCTCAACCGATACCCCACCTTGAGATTGATCATCAATCGTATCTGACATCATTAACTATAGAAACTACTGTACTTCGTTGCCCCATTGCCGCCATTGACAAGTCCTATTCGAGCTCTTGATCTCATCGACCGCTACCCTCGATAGAAAATCCAGCATCGTTGTTGTTAGACGGAAGTCGATCCGAGCTTTAGGTTGAGCACGAGCAAGCCAGTAGCAAATAACTCCAATCCAACTTCTCGTTACTAGGACCAACTACGTGATGACATGAAGCTCACAAGGTTGCTGGTGGGGCCCCTGATTATGGCATTGAAGATGGAGGCAATGTAGAGCAAAGGAGGTGTGAGGAAGATGAAGAAAGAAAAAAAAATTAAAGAAAAAATGCTCTTGGACAAAACTGCCCCAAGCTATCAATAAGATTGGAAGTTCGGGTCCTTATTTGAAACTAAATTAGCCACTTCAAGTCCTTATTTGATACAGTGTTTATTTTGGGTCATTTTTTGAGAAAATGAACTCACTTCAGGTTCTTATTTGAGATTTTCCCTTTACTAAATATGGGGATGCTCGTTCCTACTTTTAAAGGAATGGGGATTCATTAGGAAGACCTATGCAATGTCCATTTCATTTTTGTCCTTCTATTCATATAATATGATATTAATTATTAGGATACTAAATGTCGATAATACGTCTATTTATTTTTAATTATTCATAAAATTTCCATTAGAATATAACAATTAGCATTAATTATGATATAGCAATACTATATACTGTACAATATTCCATTTATTATACTAAAATATTTTCTCATCATAATTGATTATTACGTGATATTAAAATAGTATTCTGCAATTACATGGTGAATTTTACTTGTGCTTTTTTTAATACTTTGAAAAATAGAAACCAGAGTAACTTATTGAATCAATTGTGAAGATGGCTATTAGATAAATTTTTATGGATGCTAAACTACATGATGCCTTATTATTCTAGCAATATTCTGTAGTTGTCCTCATTAGTGACTAAAATCCTTTAATTTTAGTTATAAGAGTAAAGGTCTTTGATGGCCAAAATGAGATAACGAAGCTAATAGTGATATTAGTAGTAAAAATGAAATTGGTTGAGTTCGGAAAGTTATTATTGATTTTTTTTCCATGAAAAATCAATGATTCGCAAGCATTTTTCTAAATATAGTTATTTGTATCGATTAGAAAAACTAGTTAATGGAATATATTTCTGTCATCAATAATAATCTTTGCCTAGACATCTTATTGATGATAAAATGTTTCTCTCATTGATTCATTGTTACAAGAAATAGAAGTGAGTATTTTTAGAAGTATTTCAAATTGGCGATATTTCATGAAGCAAACGCATCTAAAAATTAAAGGATTTTATGTATTTTTTCTATGAAGGTTTTTCCTTTCATCACTCTCTCTCCAAAATATATTCTCTTTTTTCTCTCTCTAACTAAAGGGTTTATACTGTTCAAAAAAAAAACTAAAGGGTTTATAATTGTATTAACGCCACGGCAACGGCTTGGGTGCGGGTGACGAAAAGCCGCTAACGAAAAGGGTCGAAAATGTTAACAAAATTCAGGAGCCATCAAGAACTTGAAAATCGAAATCGGCCTGAACAAACCGACCCCGCATTTCTCAGGCACGACGTAGACGATGACAGGGTTCGAAATTTGCAGCGGAAGCAACCAAGCATCTTCTGAACTTTGCAGCTAGAAACGAACAACTTGCTCAAAGTCTAGAGAGGGAGGGAGGGAAAGACAAGGCGGTGATTTCATTCTCGCTCGCTGCTCTGCATCCTTCGCGATTCTCAGCCAAAATGTACTTTCCACTTTGATTCTTGATCGCTCCTTCCTTTTACTTAGGAAGCTATGAACTTACTCATCTAATTTTAAACTTCTCAATTTGATCAATATAATCGTGAACATTTTGACAAATTTTAGTTGGAAATTGACAACCTGAATACTTATCATCTTATATGGCACGATCAATACTGATTTTTTTCTATTTTTTATTAATTATTTTATTTTATTCTTTTTTATTATTATTATTATTAAGGGACCGCTAGGGCTGGGGTTGCGAGACCGAATAGGGAAATAAATGTGTTTCGGATTTTGCATTGCCATAAAATGCCGATCACCTTCTCTAGTTGGTAAGCCAAGCGGATAGCACGGATTTAGGTCATCCCTCCCTGCGACTCAAAAGAAAAACATGCTAATGATGAGGTCAATAGGACGAGCTGATAGGTGGAAAAGTCTAGAGTGAAAAATCCTTCCTTTGTCAACACCTATATTGCTCGATAGGAATCTTCTTCTTGGCATTGTACATCCAAATGATATTACATCTAGACTATTGCATTTATATATATATATATATGTACAATTTCTCATAGAATTGTCTTTCACCTCATATATATTATGTACATTTGCTTATCAAGGACAAAATATAGTAGGTGTTTACCGAAGCTCAGCAAACAAAAAGATGAGTAAAGTAGCCCTGAATTCTTGGAATGGAGTCGGGTAGTGCTTAATTTCTAGAATAGCCGTCATTCATGGACTATGGGGCAAGTACGACTCGTCCATAGATCTTTTCCGAGATAAAATTCATGGTTTGCCCCCCAAAAACTGCAATGTAACCCATATCACAGTTGCACCTTTTAGCATTGTTTTAGCTTCGAAGCCTTGTTCATGCACCCTGTTTTTTTTTTTTTTTTTTTGAGGGGGTTGCTGATTTTGAGTATATGGATCTGTTAGAGCGTCAGGCCATTCTTATTGCACTAGGTAGCCCGCTTGTCGCAGCCGAATAACGGAAAATTACCCAACAAGTCATGGCCAATACAATCTTTATTATTATTTTTAAATTTGCCAATTTAATCCAAAATCAAAGTAGCCCTTTTGGTCAATTTTGGCCGAAAATCATTGAAGTGGCAATTCAGTTAGCATCGCCGTCTTACGTGACACAATCGGTCTGGCGTGGACGAATTTTGGAAAAAAATGTATTGCTTTTCCTACTAAAAATACGACGAAGGAAAAAAATTAAAAGAAAAGAAAAAGAAAAAAATATAATTTTTTCAGAAATCATCCACGTCATTGTCGATCGTACTACGAAAAATAAAGACTTTGACTTGACCACCACGTTAGCATTTTACGGGCAAAATTGACGAAAGTTTATATTGATAATTTGTCATAAAGTTTAGAACTCAATTGACAAAAACATAAAAAAAAAAAAAAAGTTTATAAGTGAATTGACCATTGTACAATATATTTAAGACTTTCTGAATAATTATGCCACTGAATAGCTATGGAGATAAGAGGCTCCTTGAGTGGACCAATGAAATTGCCCCACTTCCGGATGTGCAAGACAGTGATGAGATGTCTCTACTTGGGTGAACATTATTCAAGATTAAACTGTGAAACTCATCTCTTTATATTTTACTATTGTCAAGACGAGTCTACACATGAGAATGTATGGAAGATGATTTGCGGAATATAGGGAACTGAAGTAATTCTACTACATCTAGAATATAACAAGAGTATTATGACATATTATATATATATCACGATCATGAGAAACACGAAGTTCTTGGCTTGATGGCATCTGGAACAACCAACATGTTTTCTTTTCAAGGACGTCCCCGGTAGTCTGCAGCCATGTTTAATATAGAGGGAAATGAAGGAATGAGTCTCACTAGAAGAAACGAAATTAATTCTCGGAAAGTAGATGATGCGAGACTGTCCTTTTTTTACTTTTTCTTTTTCTATTGAGAATGCGAGACTATTTTTTTATATATATATATATAGCTCATTACCACACCCCCTCCTCAGCTTGAGACTCTGTTAGTAATATACTCCAGACAAATATTATTCATGAGATATACATTGGTTTTTTTTTAATTAATTTGAACAGTACAGATAAATTATTGACATAATGACGAAATTACCATGATTCCCCCCCCACATATTTTACGGTAGAAAATCTTATTGACCAAGTTGTGACAATGCTATGCAAATGAGTGTCAGACAGAGCATCAAGGTTTTGCTACTAATTCTTGCTAAAAATAAGAAATTAGGCATATGCACATACTACATTTGTAAAGATGAATTTTATGGAGTATCAATGCTCGTTTGACGCAAAAGTGAAATTGAACATGTTACATGATTATATGACTAGAGAATATCTTATGAATTAAGGCTACAGTACTTTCAAACAAGCGTAATACAATGTATGATGAATGATTCATGTATGTATGAACCATTCTAGAGGCAGACAACGTGATAGATAGGTTCAAGATATGGAGTAAAACGAAGACTCACATGGAGTAGGATTAAGATACGGTTTGTTACGATTAGGATACATTGCACGATTACGATCCTGTGCAGCATACACTCCGGCACGATGAGGATGGCTTCCCACCGCAGGGATGGCTGCATGTGCAGGACAATACAATGAAAATTGTTATGAAATATCATATACTATGTGATGAAAAGGGACAAGATATGGTGTAAAAGGAGGACTCATGATCAAGGAAAAAATTGTCAAAAAAGTTATAAACCTATTGAATTATTGTCAATTTAATCATAAACCTTTCAATTTTATCAATTGAATTCTAAACATTTTCATATTCGGCCAATTATGGCCAGAGTTTGCTGACTTGGACATTATCCATTCTATGCGACTCGACCAGCACTCATGTGAACAATTTTTAAAATATTTTAATATTTTTCGAATTTTTATTTTTTATTTTCTTTTTCCTCTTTTCCTATTTTCTCTTTCCGCGATCACCGTTTGGGTGAGGGTCACGGCCAGCCTTGCCCAGATCTGGGGACGTGGCTTTTAGGATTCAGCTTCCTCTTCGCAACATGAACAAAGGGCAATAAAGTTCAACCAATTCCCATCGAGCAAAGGAAGGTGAGATTTGAGGCGTTAATTTTTGCGAAATTGGGAAGTGAACAAGGGACGCATATTCTGGAGATTCTCGGCCAAGGAACAACAGGGAAAATAGAGAATCAAGTGGTTCAACGCGGCTGAAGAAATCGAATCCAATGGAGACTCGAGGGGAAACCGTAGGTTGGCAGAATAAAAAGAGATTTTTGGAGTCTTCTACGAGGAAAGTTTCAATTAAAAAAAAGGGGGAAGGGAAACAAGGGTTGAAACTCGTGGGAGATGGGCAAAATTTTCTAAAAGGAAAGCAATGACCTGTGGGAATCAATATCTGCCCATGATCATTGCTCATCCTTTTCTAAAATAAATTTCGAGAGTTACCAAGACTCCCACATGTTGAGAGGCCGATTCTTGTGCATCAAAGCCTGGGCAATTGAGTTGGATGTCAGGATATCTGGTGACTTCATGTTGGTTTGTTTCACAGATATGAAGTTTCCTCCATTTTATCTTTGGGTTTGAACCTCTTACAACTTTTCCCCTGCTCCGATTTTTATGCCTCCCAACATCTGGTAGTGGAGGAACAAGTCCAGGAAGGTTAGTGCATGAATAGAAGTTTTGCGCATAATGAGTCTGCACATAATAAATCTCACATCTCTTCTCAGGTAAATACATAAAGCTTCCAATTTTATATCCCCAAATCCCCTCAAAATAAAATTTAACCAAGAAAAAAAAAGGACAACTAATTTGTATAACTCGACAAACAATTGCTACCGTAAATTATGTTTATTAATCTTTTAGAAAATGAGTAAACCTAATAATAACAACAAACATACAATCTACGAAATTGAGAGATCATAGATATTATAGTAAGTTTGACCACTTATAACTTTACGGCTTATTTACAATTATAGTGATATTAACTAAACAAATCCGATAAAATACTTGATCGTTAAATGTCCTCAACAATTAAATTATTTAAAATATCAAAAGGTTAAATGATATTTATTGTTTTTAACTAAATACTTGATAGTTATTAATTCAAATATACTTGGTATTTATTTAAGAAAAAATTCCAAACATAAATCTGAAGTACCTTCATTTTCTCGCCTAGATTTTGTGAGGACCGGACTTGCCTAAGGCTAGCGAGGCGACCCTCTCCCAAATCTAGAGAGGGCTAGCCTCACTTGTAGCTTTCGAGGGTGGCCTCATCGAGGCAAGGCCATCCCTCGCCAACTATTAGTGAGGGTGGCCTTAGCTAGGATGAGGTGAGGCAAGCTTGCCCAACCCTCTTTAGGCATCGTCGATGGCCAAGACAAAGAGAAAATCACGAAAAAAAAAAAAAAGGGTCAAATAAGATAAAAGGACAAAAATACCTTTAACCCACTGGAAAGTTGTCCTTATTTGAAACAAATTCCACTTCAAATCTTTATTTAAAAAAATAAGAATACTTTAGACCTTTACTTGGAACAATATCCATTTCCAGACCCTTTCTTGAAAATTGAATACATTTCATACCCTTATTTGGAATTTTTCCTTTATTGAATTGAACACGGGTCTATTAATGAATTGAAAATTTAATTTGCAGAAATCACATTCCGTTCCATCCTGGTAACAATTAAGAATCCCTCCTTCCTCTACAAGAACTTCCTAAGGCCTACCTCATAGCATCCAAATTGAAAGAGATAAATTGAACATAAATGAATCACCCTTCCTCTCTCCATTTCGAACTATTTGTCTATAATTACCAAACAAAGAAATTGAAAACCTTTTCCATTCCATTCCTTTCCATCATGCCGAACTCAACGTAAATCAACGTCACATCATCCCAATCGGGTCCATTCCATTCCTTTGTCATTATGTTCATTCATTTTGAGGGACTCAGAGGATATAACAGGATGAAATGGAGCTGTCGGTCCACTTTTGGATAAATCACCTTCTCGTCATTTGTCTAAGATGGATGAACTCATTTCCGAAGACCTGGTCACGCTAATATGTGAAGTTAATCGGGAACAGTATGATACCTAATACTCAAAAGTGATTAGGGGGACCCCGTCCTCCCTCGAGATGAGTAGATGAACTGTGAGATGATTTTTTCAGCAGAGAAATTTAGAGAATTGGGCCTTAAACAGACCGAAAGGATACAGACCTTAGTATTGTCTTCTGCGTGGGAGTGAAGCAGCTTCCTGAGAAGGAAATTATGTTACGAATAACAAAAGACTAGCACTAGAGTGCCTAAAAGATGAAAAGGTGCGCTAGCCTGCGCTTATGCGATAACAATTCGATTTCCCTTCCCAATCTGAGCACAACCCGTCATATATCCAATTGAAGAGTTGCTTTCAATGACAATTGTTGGCACATCTAAAAGTTGTGACTCAGATGGACTACCTCCGGAAGGAATTAGGTGTTCCGGATGGCGAAGTCTCCCTCAGTTTGCCTTTCGTATTCATGCCTCTGGTTAAACTCAGTCACAGAAACAAGACGACTTCTCCCTCAGTATGCCTTCCGTATTCACACCTCTGGTTAAACTCAATCACAGCAACAAGACGACTATCTCTCTTAAAATCAATAACCATCCTCTGCAAAAGTCCCGCTGGTCACTCTCTGTGGCCTCGTTGTAGTAATGTCGAGGACGCCTCAGCATGAGAGGTAAAATTACTTAAAATCTCTATGCACATCATTCTCCTTATTACACTCTGTAGAAGGCAAGCAAAAAGCAATCCCTACGTGCATGTTTCTCTGGATTCAAACCAAAGGCAAACTGCCCAAAAATCAATAATCAGATGGATATTCTTGACTGATTGATCTTTTCCCCTCATGCTGATGGGATCTCTCACGATGTTTGTGACGCTTATAAGAGCGTTCTTTCTCATCTCGAGACCTGCTTTTGTGATGGCGCTCCTCTCTATCAGACGAGTCTCTCTCTTTATGATCCTCTCTCTCCGATGAACTTCTTCTGCTCCTTTTCTTGATACGTCCATCATCATCAATGGAGCTCCGTTTGCGAGAGCGCTCTTCCCCATCCAAAGAGCTTCTTACAGTTTCTTCCTTCTCCACAGAGCTTCTGTAATGGTGCTTCTCTTCTAATTCCAGCGAGCTCTTCCTATTGGAAAACTCCTGATCCTGATGGCGCCTCTTGTCATGGCGATGTTCTTCCTTGGGAACTTTTGTCGTAAGAGTGATCTAATGTATCACCAGGGCTCCTCCCATGCACGCGATCTTCCCTGTCCTCGGAGTTTCCTCTGTGAGTATGCTCTTCTCTGTTGCTAGAGCTTCTGTGAGATCCTTCTTCCTTATCTAACAAACCCTGTCCTCTTCTAGGGGGTGATGGAACCTGAAAAAGATACAAGATCATGACATTCTGCTATACAAGCTTCATAATAAATGTCACGACTCATGAAAAACTCAAAAAGGCTACTGCTCAGATACTCTTCTTGCAAATTTCCTAAAGGAGAATGAACTCAACATGAGGCAGTGCAAATTGCCATAGAATTATCACAGGAAAGTCAAAAGGGGAAAAGAAGGTCCAGCCCATTCACCAAAAGTGCGTAAACTTTGTCTCCAAGGCCAGTCACTCCGCGGAACTTAACATACCCAAATACATCCATCAAGGTGCAATGAAATACAGAAAGCTAATTATAGCCTCCTCCCCTAATGAAGTTCGAAATGTTATGCAACCCAATCACCAAACGGGCATAACTTAGTCTCCAAGGCCAGTCGCTCCACAGGACTTAGCAAACCCAAATTCATCCAGTAAGGTGCACTGAAGTACAGAAAGCTAATTATAGCTTCCTCCCTAATGAATTTGGAAACATTATGCCCGTTGAGGGGCAAAAGGCAAACAATAGCATGGAAAACTATACCAAGGAAAAGTATTACTAGTTCCATTTCTAATAGTACGTTCAAGTAAAGAATTTCAGTAAAACCTTAGTATAGAAGAAAGTAAAGCTAAGAGTTAAAGTTTCCACATGCCTTTATCCCAAATAAAGCCACGAAAAAGTGGATTAACTTCAAAACTGAAAAATTCCCGCTGGGTAACCTCCCACCAAATCTACACCAACCTCGGGAATGCCACTTAACCTTCCTGCTCATCCATGCCCACAAATTAAGTCCTCAAGGGTGATGGTTTCCACAAATGCCAGAAGAGTGTCTTAGAAGGGGAGGGGAACAAGGATCTAGGCAGATCTATAAAAAGGCTGATTAGGCCAAGCTTACTTATGGAAATAAGGTGAAAAGGAATTCTCAACAGTGGAATTATATTTTCATGAGTAAAAAGGCGAGCACCCTTTTCATGGAAAATCCCTTCTTGTACAACAAGAATATCAAACATTTGAGCAGTGGATATTGGATGATGGAATGAATAAGGAAGTGAGCTCAATTAGTGAGGGCTAGTACCTCCATCGACGCCATCGTTCATTTAGCTGGTCCAGGTCTTAGTTTTGAATTATAGTCAGACTTAACCTAAGAAATATCACGACACTCTGGTATAGAAGTTTAATGGTAAATGAAATTTCATAACTAACTCAGGAGGGCTAAAACATGCATTTCGATGGAGCTATATGCAGCATTTAGATACAACAGAGACAATACCTCAAAGCGAGACAAGGGACGTTCCTCTGGAGGAGGTGGAATGCCCAGCCTCTTCAAGTCATCCAATGGGATTGGGCGACTGATCATATAATGACAACATAGAAAGAGTTAGTATCATCAAATGTGGCCCAGCTTCATCTTTGCAACAGAATACTAGGATTTTTGAAGTGTCCAAAAGGATCACAACTACTCCTTCAAATTTCGGTTGGTGAAAATGTGTGATTTTCTAGTAGCTTTTCTTAATTTTTTATTGGTTACACATTTCTTCTAGTCTTTTCACTAAGAACATTGCAGTAGTTTTTCAACAAAACATGGCATCAGTGTTTCATAACCAACATACATCAAGTTCACATCCTATTGACATTAATCTTCAACGTAAATAAAATGGCGACTAAAAGCAGCAAACACATGAAGAAGCTCTCAAATGAGTTCTCTATACAGATTTTTATCTTAATTTTGCATGTCTTCCAATCTCCTTCGTTCTGAATCCAAATGCACTCATAGTTAGATCTCTAGGTTGACTTACAAAATGTATCTAGCTATTAGATATGATGAGAAAGGCACCCAAAAAGCTCTTAAGAAGGTGCATGGCAAAGCGTCAACGATGAGTCAACAATAAAAGCCTCATCAGCAGCATGTCATGGACTATCTCAAAGACATGAGGACCAATTCAGAAGAATTAACATTAGGCTTCTACCCAGTATCAAGCACAATGTCATGCCTAGAACAGAGTAAAAGTACCTTATATGCACGTCTCATTTCTCTTTCAGTTTCATATTCAACAAAAGCATAACCTCTTGAGGCACCAGTCACTGCAAACAGGTACCCACGGAGTAAGAAATTTGTAGAGCCAATACCTTGAATTGAAAAGGAGGCACAAACAACTATGCCATCCAAAATGCAATCGGCTCATATGCACATGATAAAGAATATGATAAAACCAGTGATCCTTACTAGCTTCAAATTGGCTATCGGTAATGTTAAAAAGTTATATACACTCCTGCCACTAAAACATCTCCACAAAAATTAGGGTATCAAAAAACTAAGCATATAATAAGTTAGAGATCGAGAATTGCTGCTCTGTCAAAACAGTGAATAAAGTGCAAGCTACCAAGATTTGTTTCATATTAAGTGAAGTTTGAATTACTATTAACCGGAAGCACTTATCATGATCTCTCGACGAACTGAAAATCATAGAAATTACAAGAGCTAATAAGATGGTTACCAATGTGCCTGACCAAGCGCAAGTTTTTCACATGACCATACTTGCTCATAGCCTGCACAAGGGAACTCATACTGTCGGTCAAAAAAGCCTAAATCAATCGAAAGACTGTTAGAAAAAGCGGTAATTGAAGGCAAAATGCTCCATCTAGCAGTCGGAACCGCCAAAAATACGTTTTTTAAACACCAAAACTGCCATATTTCGGCAAGCATTTCCATTCCCATCCTCGAAAACAAAACAAAGTTCCATCTCCCAACACTCCCCTCATAAATCACGAGAACGACGCCAAAGTTGCATCATTTAGTTATCTCCCAAGTACTTCCCCCAAGCAGGCAGGCAGCCATTGTCACCTCAAACGAACTCCACAACTAAAACACCCACAAAAAAAGGAAAAAACTCTTCCTCAAAAAGAGAGAGAAGAGAGAAATGGGAGTGAAAGAAAACCTCAAAATCAAGACAAAGGCCAGACCTTGCGGAGAGTGTCCTCGGAGGTGAAGTGGAAGAGGCGCCCGACGAAGAGGGTGCAGTACGGGTCGCCTACGGCCTTGGGATCGCCAAACGGGTCATCTGGGGGGGAATCGAAAACGGAGCCAGAAACCCAGGAAGTAAAGCAAAGAAAAAGGGAAAGAGAAGAGGGAGGAGGGAGGGGGGATATTACAGAGGGCGGCGGAGGAGCAGAGGTGGGCGCGGTAGACGGCGTTGTCATGGGGGAGGACGTCGGTGCCGTCGATGCTGCCCGCCTGGATCGGGTGGTACGACTCCGCGTAGAACACCGAGTTCAGCCTGCTGCTGCTGTTCCTGCTCATCTCCCTCCCTCTCTCTCTACTTTCTCTCTCTAGGAACAGAGTCTCCGAGGAAGACGAAAGCGCAGCAAAAACAGAGGAAGATGGGAGGATGCTTTCTCTTGACGAAGAAGAAGTTCACAAACAGCACTAGAAATTTAATTCCATCACGTGCTAAATCTTAATTTTCTGTATAGAAAAAAAAAAAAGGATAACGAAGTCCTGAAACTTTTTAATTTTTAAATTTTTAAAAAATATAATTTCTTTTTTGGTCGAATAAAAAATACATTTAACTTCTAAAACTTGTTACAAAAGTATAAGGAGTTTATAAAACTTATTGAATCGATTGTAAAGATACGTCTATTTATGGTGAATTTTACTTGTGCTTTTTAATACTTTGAAAAATAGAAACCAGAGTAACTTATTGAATTGATCGTAAAGATGGCTATTAGATAAATTTTAAAGGATGCTAAACTACATAATGCCTTATTAATCTAGCAATATTCTCTAATTGTCCTCATTAGTGACTAAAATCCTTTAATTTTAGTTATAAGAGTAAAGGTCTTTTATGGCCAAAATGAGATAACGGAGCTAACAGTGATATTAGTAATAAAAACGAAAGAGGTTGAGTTCCGAAAGTTATTATTGATTTTTTTCCATGAAAAATCAATGATTCACAAACATTTTTCTAAATACAGTTATTTGTATTGATTAGAAAAACTAGTTAATAGAATATATTTTCTCATCAATAATAATCTTTGCCTAAATATGTTATTGATGATAAAATGTTTCTCTCATTAATTCATTGTTACAAGTAATAGAAGTGAGTATATTTAGAAGTATTTCAAATTGGCGATATTTCATGAAGCAAACGCATCTAAAAAATTAAAGGATTTTATGTATTTTTTCAATGAGGGTTTTTCCTTTCATCACTCTCTCTCTCTCCAAAATATATTCTCTTTTTTTCTCTCTCTAGCTAAAGGGTTTATAATTGTATGATGCCATATAATTGTATTGATGCCACGTCAACGGCTTGGGTGCGGGTGACGAAAAGCCGCTAACGGAAAGTGTCCAAAATGTTAACAAAATTCAGGAGCCATAAAGAACTTGAAAATCGAAATCGGCCTGACCAAACTGACCCCCGCATTTCTCAGGCACGATGTGGACGATGACAGGGTTCGAAATTCGGCAGCAGAAGCCACCGAGCATCTTTTGAACTCTGCAGCTAGAAACGAACAACTTGCTCAAAGTCTAGAGAGGGAGAGAGGGAGGGAGACAATGCGGTGATTTCATTCTCGCTCGTCGTGCCGAATCCTTTGCGGTTCTCAACCAAATTATATTTCTGACTTTGATTCTTGATCGCTCCTTCCTTTTGCTTAGGGAAGTTATGAACTTACTCGTTTTATTCTAAACTTCTCAATTTAGTCAATATAGTCGTAAACTTTTTGACAATTTGTCTGTTAACCTATTCTGTTAATTTTAGTTGGAAATTGATAGCCTAATGCTTATCATCTTATATTTTCATTTTTTTTATTATTAAGGGCCCGCCAGGGCTGGGGTTGTGAGACCGAATAAGGGAATAAATGTGTATTTCGGATTTTGCATTGCCATAAAATGCCAATCACCTTTTCTAGTTGGTAAGCCAAGCGGATAGCGCAGATTTTGGTCATCCCTCCCTGTGACTCAATAGAAATACATACTAATGATGAGGGCAATAGGGCGAGCTGATAGGTGGAAAAGTCCAGAGTGAAAAATCCTTTCTTTGTCAGCACCCGTATTGCTCGACATGGATCTTCTTTGCATTGTACATCCAAATGATATAACATCTAGAATAATGCCTTTATATGTTTTTGTACAATTTCTCATAGAAATCTCTATCACCTCATATATATCATGTGCATTTGCTTATGAAGAATAAAATATAGTATGTGTTTACCGAAGCTCAGCAAACAAAAAGTTGAGTAAAGTATCCCTGAATTCTTAGAATGGACTCGGGTAGTGCTTAATTTCTAGAGTAGCCGTCATTCATGGACCATGGGGGCAATTACGACTTGTCAATAGGTCTTTTTCAAGCTAAAATTCATGGTTTGCCTCCAACAACTGCAATGTAACCCTTATCACAGTTGCACCTATTAGCATTGTTATAGCTTCACAGTCTTGTTCATGCACTCCTTTCTTTTTTTCTTTTTCTTTTTTTCTTTTTTCTTTTTTTTTTTTGGGGGTGGGTGCTGCTAATTTTGAGTATACATTTCTCTTAGAAAGTCAAGCCATTCTTATTACACTAGGCAGCCCGCTTGTCACGACTGAATAATGGAAAATTGCCCAGCAAGTCGTAAACCTATCATATGGTAGTTAGTACAATCTTGATTTTTTTTTAAATTTTGCCAATTTAATCCAAGACCAAAGTAGCCCTTTTGGTCAATTTTGACCTAAAATCATTGAAATGGCAGTTCAGTTAGCGTCACCATCTAATGTGGCATGACCGCCATTGGCGTGGACGAATTTTGGAAAAAAAAATATTTTTTCCTACCAATAATATGATGAAGGAAAAAAATTAAAAGAAAAGAAAAAGGAAAAATATAATTTTTTTCAAAATGCATCCACGTCATCGTCGATCATACTACGCAAAATAGCGACATTGACTTGACCACCATGTTAGCATTTTACTGGCAAAATTGATGAAAGTCTATATTAGCAAATTGTCATAAAATTTAGAATCAATTGAAAAAATAAACTATAAAAAAGTTTATAAGAGAATTGACCATCGTACAATATATTTAAGACTTTTTGAACAATTATGCCACCGAATAGCTATCGAGATAAGAGGCTCCTTGAGTGGACCAATGAAATTGCCCCACTTCCTGATGTGCAAGACAGTGATGAGATGTCTTTGTTGTCCAAGATTAAACTGTGAAACTCATCTCTTTATATTTTACTATTGTCAAGACGAGTCTACACATGAGAATGTATGGAAGATGATTTGCGGAATACAGAGAACTGACGTAATTCTACTACATCTAGAACATACCAAGAGTATTATGACATATTACATATATATCACGATCATGAGAAACACGAAGTTCTTGGCTTGATGGCATTCGGAACAACCGACATGTTTTCTTTTCAAGGATGTCCCCGGTGTTCTGCAGCCATGTTTAATATAGAGAGAAATGAAGGAATGAGTCTCACTAGAAGAAACGAAATTAATTCTCAGAAAGTAGATGATGGGAGACTGTCCTTTTTTTACTTTTTCTTTTTCTTTTTCTATTGAGAATGCAAGACTATATATTTTTTTTATAGCTCATTACCACGCCCCCTCCTTAGTTTGAGACTCTGTTAGTAATATACTCCAGACAAATATTATTCATGGGATATACATTGGTTTTTTTAATTAATTTGAATAGTACAGAGAAATTATTGACATAATGACGAAATTACCATGATCCCCCCCACATATTTTACTGTAAAAAACCTTATTGACCAAGTTGTGACAATGCTATGCAAATAAGTGTCCGTACAGAGCATTCCGTACAGAGCATTGAGGTTTTGTTACTAATTCTTGCTATAAATAAGAAATTAGGCATATGCACATACTACATTTGTGGAGATGAAATTTCATAGAGTATCATTAATCGTTTGGTGCACATGTGAAATTGGACATGTCACATGATTATATGACTAGAGAATATATGATAAATTGAGATTGAAGTGCTTTCAAGCGAGTGTAATAAGATGTATGATGAATGATGCACGGATGAATAAACCCTTCTAGAGGCAGCCAATGTGATGGAAAGATTCGAGATATGGAATAATAAGAGGACTCACTCCAACCTCCACCACCAGGAGAATGGCTTCCCCACACACGGCTTGCACAATCTGCATGTGCGAGACAATATTCTATGAAAATCGTTATGAAAGATCAAATATTATGTGATGAAAAGGGTCGAGATATGGAGTAAAAAGAGGACTCACGATCATGGAGAAAATTGTTGAAAAAGTTATAAACCCATTACACTTTTATCAATTTAGTTATAAACTTTTTAATTTTATTAATTGAGTCATCGACATTTTAACCTTTTATCAATTGAGAATTCATTGACATGAATACCAGCCGTCCTACGTGGATAGCACGATAGAGCTCAATCAGGGTTGACCATGGATAATTTTTTCAATATTTTAATATTTTTCTAATTTTTATCATTTTTTTTTTCTTTTGTCTCTCTTTTCGCAATATTGGGTGAGGGTGACGGCCAGCGTCGCCAGATCTGGGCACGTGGCGTTTCGGCTTGGGCTTCCTCTTCGCTCCTCAGCTCGCCATTCCGAATTTGGTAGGTAAACGAAATAAGGCAAGAAAGTTCAACCAATTCCCATCAAGGAAAGTGTGATTTTCGAGCATAGGAAGGTGAGATTTGAGGCGCTAATTTTTGTAAAATTGGGAAGGAACGAGGGCCGCATATTCTGGAGATTCTCGGCGAAGGAACAACTAGGAAAGAATCGAGTGGTTAAACGCGTCTGAAGAAATCAATTAAATGGAGGGGTCGAGGGGGAAACCGTGATTAGTGAGGTTGGCAGAATGAAAGAGATTTTCGGAGTCTTCTACGAGGGAAGTTTCAATGAAAAAAAGGGGAAGGGAAACAAGGGTTGAAACTCGTGGGAGATGGGCAAACTTTTCTCAAAGGAAAGCAATGACTTGTGGGAAACATATCTGCCCATGATCATTGCTCATCCTTTTCTAAAACAAATTTCGATCGAACCGAAGAAAACAAACGAAGAAGAGAAAGAGGTGGTGAAACAGTTCACCACATCGACCAAAGCGAGGGTGTTAAAAAGCGGCGATTGAAACGATCTCTCCTCCGCACGTCACTACACTCCCATTAAGTAGAGGATAGCTCATGTCGCAAAGAGGAAACTTGAAAAGCCATGCACCCAGACCTGGACGAGGCTGGTCGCAATCCTCACCCAGTAGGCCATTGCCAGCCACAATATCGAAAAAAAAAAAAAGAAAAAGAAGAAGATAAAGAGAAAAATAATTAATTAAAAACCTGAAAACATTAAAATATTATCAACGTCAATGTCGGTCATGCCACGTAAGACGATTAACATCTATGTCGGCAAATTCCAGCCAAAATTGACTGGATTCAATTAACAAAAAATGAAAAAATTTAAGACTCAATTAGCAGAGTAACAATAGGTTTAGGACTTGTTGGACAATTTTCCCCATAATCTAGAAGATCCAAATCTGTAGGCGAGAAGAAACTCAATGGAAATCGTTATGAAAGATCAAACACTGCCCAAAATTATTAAATGATTTATGCAGTAAAATATCTGCCCAGAATTATTAAATGATCCATGCAGCAAAATATCCTAGCAACTTAAATAAAAACACCACGATGCATACAACTTGCTGCACGTTCTCGTGTCATGCCTTGGGAAATCCATGTCCCCCTCCATTGTCGAAAGCCCAAAGCACCAAAAAGTAAAATTCACTCACCTCCCGGAAGGAAAAAGGAGATTATAATCAAGAGCAAGCAAAAAATCGTGATCAATAACTAATAAAGGAGAAATGATGTAAATGATCTCTGAACTTTATAATGCAATGCACAACTTCATCCATGAATTATTCAACTTCATCCCGAACTTTAGTTCAATATTCAATGAAACAAAATTGTCCAAGCGATCATAAGTAAAACAGCAAGATTTATAAAATTTCCTCTATGTTCTCGTGTCATGCTGTGTCAGCTACAGTTTCATGGAATCGTGATCCTCAATTTACGTGTTCCTCCATTATTAGAAGCTTGGAGCACCAAAAATATAAATATCACTTACCGCCATACGCTCCTGGAAGGAACAGGGAGGCTATAACCAAGAGCAAGCAGAAAATGGCGGTGATAAGAGAAGATGATGATGTTGATGAAGGGAAGTGCATTTTTGCTATCTGTGTGTGGATGTGTAAGTGTGTGGGTGGATGGGTGGGTATTTATAATCCCCGACCTGTACATAAAACAAATTAATCAGTTGCATGATCTACACTGAGTAAACGGAGGGAGAGAAAAACTTGAGAAGTCTAATCCAAGGAAGGAGGCCTAAAAGTCTTCCATCTTTGGATTTTGTACACTAGCAAACGAAGAGTAAGAAAAAACTCAAGAAGTCTAATCAAGGAAGGGAACTTATTATGTTCAAACTCCGCATGGCCTTTGGAATCTTATCTAGTCTCTTTTTGTGTGCATTGTATCATCCACATGAAGAGAGCGTGCAATGTGGTGGGTTGAAATCAGCCATAGAGGTACCTGACCTTGGTAAGCCTCAACTCATAGGCGCACGATTGTCCAAAATTGCATTCATGCTACGAATAATAATCTAAAATTGTTCTCATTTGAGTCATCAATCATGTGGTTTTCATACTAGTTTAGAGTCATTTTATTCCGGTCATAACTTTTAATAGACTCGAAACTTCTGCAGAAAAGGATAAAAATTTCTAGCAAAGATCATGAATTGGCAAAGGGTAAGCGTAACTTTTGATTGAATGATAAATTCTAGCAATATGTGAAGAGAGCTAAGCAAGACTTGAGGCTTGAGAGCAAGGTTAAATGGCAGCCAATTGTTCAATTATGTTTATGTCAATGTTACGAAATATAGCAAATATCACGAAGGGAAATCATATCAAGTTCTTGTGAGGTCTCAAAGTTGCTGAAGACGAAGATATAAATAATAAAAATGCAAGAGGTTAAAGAAAAAACTCTCAAAGAAGATTCTAATTGGAAAAAACTAGCAAGATCATGAACTATCTATACCTTTGAATGTTCCACATTGAGTCATTCAAGGGTAAGAAAAACTTAAGAAGTCTACTCAAGGAAGGAGACTTGAAAGTCCCCCATCTTTGGATTTTCTACATTGAGTAAACGAAGAGTAAGAAAAAACTCAAGAAGTCTAATGGCCATATACCTTTTCAGTTCTTATTCGGTCTCTTTGCACGCATCATATCATCCACATGAAGAGACCGTGCAATGTGGTGGTTGAAAACAAGCGTGGAGGTACCTAACCTTGGTAAACCTCTAATTCATAAAAGGGTGATTGTCCAAAAGCGCCCTCACACTACGAATTGTAGTCTAAAATGGTCCTCATTTGAAATGTCAATCATGTGGTTCGGAGTCATTTTATTCCGGTCCACAACTTTTAGTGGACTCAAAACTTCTACAAATAAGGATAAAAGCTCCTAAGTTTGGACGGCAAGTGATTATGGTCATAGGATCTATAGTGGCAAAGTGGATCAGAGAGGGGGAGAGGGGGAGAGAGAAAGACTTCAAAAAAAAAGAGTTCCTAACATGATCAATCTGCACATGTTAAAAAGATCATAAATGGATGGAGCGAGCTCAACTTGTTGACTAACAAAGAGTAGAACGTAAATTGTGAATTAATGACAAATTCTAGCGGTATGTGAAGACTAGAAAACAAGCTAACATGAGGCTTGAGAGCAAGGTTTCATGGTGTTGAGAAAACCCTATTATGTTTTTAAGTTTGACAAAACTATTCATAAATTATATCAATCTTGATAATTGCAAAAGTTACTTGTATTTCAAGTTACGCTCTCGCTGAAAAAGAATGTTGATATGATCAATGAAAAGATCCTAATTGACTTAAAGAACCTATGTGGAGCACATATAATCTTGGATATGCCAAGGTGTATAGTTTACAAGATTTACATCACTATCATAATCGAAGTGTCTCTCAATGCAGTCATCGTGAGTACTGAACTATCGAAGTCGCTGACAGAGGACCGAGCAATCATCGCATGAAAGTCTTTATCTTTCAATGTTCTATATTGAGTAAATGAAGGGCAAGAAAAAACTGTAAAAGTCTACTCAAAAAAGGAGACTTGGAAGTCTTCCATCTTTGGATTTTTGAAGGAAGACTTTGAAATTCCAATCGAGAGTTACTGAGACTCGGAAGTCTTCCATCTTTGGATTTTTGAAGGAAGACTATGAAATTCCAACTCAAAGTTATTGAGACTTGGAAGTCTTCCATCTTTGGATTTTTAACAGAAGACTTTGAAATTCCAACCGAGAGTTACCGAGACTCCCACATGTTGAGAGGCCAGTTCTTGTGCATCAAAACCTGGGCAATGGAGTTGGATGTCAGGATATCTGGCGACTTCATGTTGGTTTGTTTCACAAATATGAAGTCTCCTCCATTTTATCTTTGGGTTTGAACCTCTTACTACTCTTCCCCTGCTCCGATTTTTATGCCTCCCAACATCCAGTAGTGGAGGAACAAGTCTAGGAAGGTCATTGCATGAACAGAAGTTTTGCGCATAATAAATCTCACATCTCTTCTCAGTTTAATACATAAAGTTTCCAATTTTATATCCCCAAACCCCCTCAAAATAAATTTTAAGCAAGAAAAAAAAG
The DNA here is from genome assembly GCF_016545825.1 of Eucalyptus grandis. Taxonomy (NCBI): domain Eukaryota; kingdom Viridiplantae; phylum Streptophyta; class Magnoliopsida; order Myrtales; family Myrtaceae; genus Eucalyptus; species Eucalyptus grandis. Next base: position 3,501,162 of record NC_052619.1, on the reverse strand, counting down.
GACAACTAATTTGTATAACTCGACAAACAATTGCTACCATAAATTATGTTTATTAATCTGTTAGAAAATGAGTTAACCTAATAATAACAACAAACATGTGATCTAAGAAATTGAGAGATCATAGATATTATAGTAGGTTCGACCACTTATAACTTTACGACTTATTTACAATTATAGTGAACTAAACAAATCTGATAAAATACTTGATCGTTAAATGTCCTCAACAATTAAATTATTTATAATATCAAAAGGTTAAATGATATTTATTGTTTTCAACTAAATACTTGATAGTTATTAATTCAAATATACTTGGTATTTATTTAAGGAAAAATTCCAAACATAAATCTAAAGTACCTTCATTTTCTCGCCTAGATTTGGTGAGGGCCGGATTCGCCTAAGGCTAGCGAGGCGACCCACTCCCAAATCTAGCGAGGACTAGCCTCGCTTGTAGCTTTCGAGGGTGGCCTCATTGAGGCAAGGCCATCCCTCACCGACTATTAGTGAGGGTGCCCTTAGCCAGGATGAGGTGAGGCGAGCTTGCCCAACCCTCTTTAGGCATCGTCGATGGCCAAGACAAAGAGAAAACAACAAAAAAAAAGGGTCAAATAAGATAAAAGGACAAAAATACCTTTAACCCACTGAAAAGTTGTCCTTATTTGAAATAAATTCAACTTCAAATCTTTCTTTAAAAAAAAAATAATAATACTTTAAACCTTTACTTGGAACAATATCCATTTCTAGACCCTTTCTTGAAAATTGAATACATTTCATACCCTTATTTGGAATTTTTCCTTTATTGAATTGAACACGGGTCTATTAATGAATTGAGAATTTAATTTGCAGAAATCACATTCCGTTCCATCCTGGTAACAATTAAGAATCCCTCCTTCCTCTACAAGAACTTCCTAAGGCCTACCTCATAGCATCCAAATTGAAAGAGATAAATTGAACATAAATGAATCACCCTTCCTCTCTCCATTTCGAACTATTTGTCTATAATCACCAAACAAAGAAATTGAAACCTTTTCCATTCCATTCCTTTCCATCATGCCGAACTCAACGTAAATCAACGTGACATCATCCCAATCGGGACCATTCCATTCCTTTGTCATTATGTTCATTCATTTTTAGGGACTCAGAGGACACAACAGGATGAAATGGAGGTGTCGGTTCACTTTTGGATAAATCACCTTCTCGTCATTTGTCTAAGATGGATGAACTCATTTCCGAAGACCTGGTCACGCTAATATGCGAAGTTAATCGGGAACAGTATGATACCTAATACTCAAAAGTGATTAGGGGGACCCCGTCCTCCCTCGAGAAGAGTAGATGAACTGTGAGATGATTTTTTCAGCAGAGAAATTTAGAGAATTGGGCCTTAAACAGACCGAAAGGATACAGAGCTTAGTATTGTCTTCTGCGTGGGAGTGAAGCAGCTTCCTGATAAGGAAATTATGTTACGAATAACAAAAGACTAGCACTAGAGTGCCTAAAAGATGAAAAGGTGCGTTAGCCTGCGCTTATGCGATAACAATTTGATTTCCCTTGCCAATCTGAGCACAATCCGTCATATATCCAATTGAAGAGTTACTTTCAATGACAATTGTTGGCACATCTAAAAGTTGTGACGCAGATGGACTACCTCCGGTAGGAATTAGGTGTTCCGGATGGCGAAGTCTCCCTCAGTTTGCCTTTCGTATTCATGCCACTGGTTAAACTCGGTCACAGAAACAAGACGACTTCTCCCTCAGTATGCCTTCCGTATTTACACCTCTGGTTAAACTCAATCACAGAAACAAGACGACCATCACTCGTGCAATCAATAACCGAGTTTCTAACACCTCTAGTTCCTCAAGACCGGCAAACCGTCCTCTGCAAAAGTCCCGCTGGTCACTCTCTGTGGCTTCGTTGTAGTAATGTCGAGGACGCCTCAGCATGAGAGGTAAAATTACTTAAAATCTCTATGCACATCATTCTCCTTATTACACTCTGTAGAAGGCAAGCAAAAAGCAATCCCTACGTGCATGTTTCTCCGGATTCAAACCAAAGACAAACTGCCCAAAAATCAATAATCAGATGGATATTCTTGACTGATTGATCTTTTCCCCTCATGCTGATGGGATCTCTCACGATGTTTGTGATGCTTATAAGAGCCTTCTTTCTCATCTGGAGACCTGCTTTTGTGATGGCGCTCCTCTCTATCAGAAGAGTCTCTCTTTATGATCCTCTCTCTCCGACGAACTTCTTCTGCTCCTTTTCTTGATACGTCCATCATCATCAATGGAGCTCCGTTTGCGAGAGCGCTCTTCCCCATCCAAAGAGCTTCTTACAGTTTCTTCCTTCTCCACAGAGCTTCTGTAATGGTGCTTCTCTTCTAATTCCAGCGAGCTCTTCCTATTGGAAAACTACTGATCCTGATGGCGCCTCTTGTCACGGTGATGTTCTTCCTTGGGAACTTTTGTCGTAAGAGTGATCTAATGTATCACCAGGGCTCCTTCCATGCACACAACCTTCCCTGTCCTCGGAGTTTCTTCTGTGAGTATGCTCTTCTCTGTTGCTAGAGCTTCTGTGAGATCCTTCTTCCTTATCTAACAAAACCTGTCCTCTTCTAGGGGGTGATGGAACCTGGAAAAGATATAAGATCCTGACATTCTGCTATACAAGCTTCATAATAAATGTCAGGACTCATGAAAAACTCAAAAAAGGCTACTGCTCAGATACTCTTCTTGCAAATTTCCTAAAGGAAAATGAACTCAACATGAGGCACTGCAAATTGCCATGGAATTATCACAGGAAAGTCAAAAGGGGAAAAGAAGGTCAAGCCCATTCACCAAAAGTGCGTAAACTTTGTCTCCAAGGCCAGTCACTCCGCGGAACTTAACATACCCAAATACATCCATCAAGGTGCAATGAAATACAGAAAGCTAATTATAGCCTCCTCCCCTAATGGAGTTCGAAATGTTATGCAACCCAATCACCAAACGGGCATAAACTTAGTCTCCAAGGCCAGTCGCTCCACAGGACTTAACAAACCCAAATTCATCCAGTAAGGTGCAATGAAGTACAGAAAGCTAATTACAGCTTCCTCCCACTAATGGAGTTGGAAACATTATGCCTGTTGAGGAGCAAAAGGCAAACAACAGCATGGAAACCTATACCAAGGAAAAGTATTACTAGTTCCATTTCTAACAGTACATTCAAGTAAAGAATTTCAGTAAAACCTTAGTTTAGAAGAAAGTAAAGCTAAGTGTTAAAGTTTCCACATGCCTTTATCCCAAATAAAGCCACGAAAAAGTGGATTAACTTCAAAACTGAAAAATTCCAGCTGGGTAACCTCCCACCAAATCTACAGCAACCTCGGGAATGCCACTTAACCTTCATGCTCATCCATGCCCACAAATTAAGTCCTCAAGGGTGATGGTTTCCACAAATGCCAGAAGAGTATCTTAGAAGGGGAGGGGAACAAGGATCTAGGCAGATCTATAAAGAGGCTGATTAGGCCAAGCTTATTTATGGAAATAAGGTGAAAAGGAATTCTCAACAGTGGAATTATATTTTCATGAGTAAAAAGGCGAGCACCCTTTTCATGGAAAATCCTTTCTTGTACAACAAGAATATAAAACATTTGAGCAGTGGATAATGGATGATGGAATGAATAAGGAAGTGAGCTCAATTAGTGAGGGCTAGTACCTCCATCAACGCCATCGTTCATTTAGCTGGTCCAGGTCTTAGTTTTGAATTATAGTCAGACTTAACTTAAGAAATATCACGACACTCTGGTATAGAAGTTAATGGTAAATGAAATTTCATAACTAACTCAGGAGGGCTAAAACATGCATTTCGATGGAGCTATATGCAGCATTTAGATACAACAGAGACAATACCTCAAAGCGAGACATGTAATGTCCCTCTGGAGGAGGTGGAATGCCCAGCCTCTTCAAGTCATCCAATGGGATTGGGCGACTGATCATATAATGACAATATAGAAAGAGTTAGCATCATCAAATGTGGCCCAGCTTCATCTTTGCAACAGAATACTAGGATTTTTGAAGTGTCTAAAAGGATCATAACTACTCCTCCAAATTTCGGTTGGTGAAAATGTGTGATTTTCTAGTAGCTTTCTTAATTTTTTATTGGTTACACATTTCTTCCAGTCTTTTGTCACTTAGAACATTGCAGTAGTTTTTCAACAAAACATGGCATCAGTGTTTCATAACCAACATACATCAAGTTCACATCCTATTGACATTAATCTTCAACCTAAATAAAATGGTGACTAAAAGCGGCAACCACATGAAGAAGCTCTCAAATGAGTTCTCTATACAGATTTTTATCTTAATTTTGCATGTCTTCCAATCTCCTTCGTTCTGAATCCAAATGCACTCATAGTTAGATCTCTAGGTTGACTTACAAAATGTATCTAGCTATTAGATATGATGAGAAAGGCACCCAAAAAGCTCTTAAGAAGGTGCATGGCAAAGCGTCAACGATGAGTCAACAATAAAAGCCTCATCAGCAGCATGTCATGGACTATGTCAAAGACATGAGGACCAATTCAGAAGACTCAACATTTGGCTTCTACCAAGTATCGAGCACAATGACATGCCTAGAACAAAGTAAAAGTACCTTATATGCACGTCTCATTTCTCTTTCAGTTTCATATTCAACAAAAGCATAACCTCTTGAGGCACCAGTCACTGCAAACAGGTACCCACGGAGTAAGAAATTGTAGAGCCAATACCTCGAATTTAAAGGGAGGCAGAAACAGCTATGCCGTCCAAAATGCAATCGGCTCATATGCACAGGATAAAGAATATGATAAAGCCAGTGATCCTTACTAGCTTCAAATTAGCTATCGGTAATGTTAAAAAGTTATATACACTACCGCCACTAAAGCATCTCCACAAAAAATAGGGTATCAAATAACTAAGCATATAATAAGTTAGAGATCGAGCATTGCTGCTCTGTCAAAACAGTGAGTAAAGCGCAAGCTACCAAGATTTGTTTCATATTAAGTGAAGTTTGAATTATTATCAACCTGAAGCAGTTATCATGATCTCTCCGCAAACTGAAAATCATAGAAATTACAAGAGCTAATAAGATGGTTACCAATGTGCCTAACCAAGCGCAAGTTTTTCACATGACCATACTTGCTCATAGCCTGCACAAGGGAACCCATATTGTAGGTCAATAAAGCCTAAATCAATCGAAAGACAGATAGAAAAAGCGGTAATTCAAGGTAAAATGCTCAATTTAGCAGTCGGAACCGACAAAAATACGTTTTTTAACACCAAAATTACCATATTTCAGCAAGCATTTCCGTTCCCTTCCTCGAAAACAAAAGAAGTTCCATCTCCCAACACTCCCCTCATAAATCATAAATCACGAGAACGACGCCAAGTCGAATCATTTATTTATCTCCCAAGCACTTCTCTCAAGCAGGCAGGCAGGCAGCCTGGATCGGGTGGTACGACTCCGCGTAGAACACCGAATTCAGCCTGCTGCTGCTGTTCCTGCTCATCTCCCTCTCTCCCTCTCTCTCTACTTTCTCTCTCTAGGAACAGAGTCTCCGAGGAAGACGAAAGCGCAGCAAAAACAGAGGAATATGGGAGGATGCTCTTTTTTTTTTTTTTTATGAAAGTTTATTTAGTAATCGAAAAGGTATTTTTCTTTTTCCATAAGGAAATTAATCAACCGGGTTCTGAACTTTATTAACGTCTCATCGTTTGACTTTATTAAGTTTTTATTTGCTAAATATGGGGATGCTCGTTCCTACTTTTAAAGGAACGGGGATTCATTAGGAAGACCTATGCAATGTCCATTTCATTTTTGTCCTTCTATTCATATAATATGATATCAATTATTAGGTTACTAAATGTCGATAATACAACGTCATGTTAATTTTAATTATTCATAAAAAAATTATTAGAATATAACAATGCTAAATTTTTCATAATATTTTATTAGCATTAATTATGATATAGCAATATTATATACTGTACAATATTCCATTTATCATACTGAAATATTTTCTAATCATAAATGATTATTACGTGATATTAAAATAGTATTCTGCAATTACATGGTGAATTTTACTTGTGCTTTTTAATACTTTGAAAAATAGAAACTAGAGTAACTTATTGAATCGATCGTGAAGATGGCTATTAGATATATTTTTATGGATGCTAAACTACATAATGCCTTATTAATCTAGCAATATTCTCTAATTGTCCTCATTAGTGACTAAAATCCTTTAATTTTAGTTATAAGAGTAAAGGTCTTTTATGGCCAAAATGAGATAATGGAGCTAACAGTGATATTAGTAATAAAAATGAAAGAGGTTGAGTTCCGAAAGTTATTATTGATTTTTTCCATGAAAATCAATGATTCACAAACATTTTTCTAAATATAGTTATTTGTATTGATTAAAAGAACTAGTTAATGGAATATATTTTCTCATCAATAATAATCTTTGCCTAAACATCTTATTGATGATAAAATGTTTCTCTCATTAATTCATTGTTACAAGTAATAGAAGTGAGTATATTTAGAAGTATTTCAAATTGGCGATATTTCATGAAGCCAATGCATCTAAACAATTAAAGGATTTTATGTATTTTTTCAATGAGGGTTTTTCCTTTCATCACTCTCTCTCCAAAATATATTCTCTTTTTTCTCTCTCTAGCCTTTGGGTGCGGGTGACGAAAAGCCGCTAACGGAAAGTGTCCAAAATGTTGACAAAATTCAGGAGCCATCAAGAACTTGAAAATCGAAATCGGCTGACCAAACCGACCCCTGCATTTCTCGGGCATGAGTAGACGATGACAGAGTTCGAAATTCGGCAGCAGAAGCAACCGAGCATCTTCTGAACTCTGCAGCTAGAAACGAACCACTTGCTCAAAGCCTAGAGAGGGAGGGAGGGAGAGAGACAAGGCGGTGATTTCTTTCTCGCTCGCTGTTCCGAATCCTTCGCGGTTCTCAACCAAAATATATTTCTGACTTTGATTCTTGATCGCTCCTTCCTTTTACTAAGGAAGCTATGAACTTACTCATTTAATTTTAAACTTCTCAATTTGGTCAATATAATTGTAAACATTTTAACAATTCTTCAGTGTAACCTATTTTGCCAATTTTAGTCGAAATTGACAGCCTGTATACTTATCATTTTACATGGCACGACAGATACTGGATTTTTTTTTTCTAATTTTTTATTGATTATTTTATTAATATTTTTTATTTTCTATTATTAAGGGACCGCCAGGGCTGGGGTTGCGGGACCGAATAAGGAAATAATTGTGTTTCGGATTTTGCATTGCTATAAAATGCCGATCACCTTCTCTAGTTAGTAAGCCAAGCGGATGGCACAGATTTTGGTCATCCCTCCTTGTGACTCAATAGAAATACATACTAATGATGAGGGCAATAGGGCGAGCTCATAGGTGGAAAAATCCAGAGTGAAAAATCCTTTCTTTGTCAGCACCTGTGTTGCTCGACATGGATCTTCTTTGTATTGTACATCCAAATGATATAACATCTAGAATAATGCCTTTATATGTTTATGTACAATTTCTCATTGAAATCTCTATCGCTTCATATATATCATGCGCATTTGCTTATGAAGGATAAAATATAGTATGTCTTTACCGAAGCTCAGCAAACAAAAAGTTGAGTAAAGCATCCCTGAATTCTTAGAATGGACTCGGGCAGTGCTTAATTCCTAGAGTAACCGTCATTCATGGACTATGGGGCAAGTACGACTTGTCAATAGGTCTTTTTCAAGCTAAAATTCATGGTTTGCCCCCCAACAACTGCAATGTAACCCTTATCACAGTTGCACCTATTAGCATTGTTTTAAGTTCACAGTCTTGTTCATGCACTCCTTTCCTTTTTTTTTTTTTTTTTTTTTTTTTTGGGGTGTGGGGGTGGGTGCTGCTGATTTTGAGTGTATGGATCCCTTAGAGCGTCAGGCCATTCTTATTACACTAGACAGCCCGCTTGTTGCAACCGAATAATGGAAAATTGTCCAGCGAGTCGTAAACCTATCATATGGTAGTTAGTACAATCTTGAATTTTTTTTTTTAATTTTGTCAATTTAATCCAAGACCAAAGTACCCATTTTGGTCAATTTTGGCCTAAAATCATTGAAATGGTAGTTCAGTTAGCGTCACCATCTAATGTGGCACGACCGGCACTGGCATGGACAAATTTTGGAAAAAAAATATTGTTTTTCCTACCAATAACACAATGAATGAAAAAAAAATTAAAAGAAAAGAAAAAGGAAAAAATATAATTTTTTTTTTCAAAAAGCATCCCCGTCATCGTCGATTATACTACAAAAATAGCGACATTGACTTGACCACCACATTAGCATTTTACTGGAAAAATTGATGAAAGTCTATATTAGCAAATTGTCATAAAATTTAGAACTCAATTAAAAAAATAAAATATAAAAAATTTTATAAGGGAATTGACCATCGTACAATATATTTAAGACTTTTTGAACAATTATGCCACCGAATAGCTATGGAGATAAGGGGCTCCTTGAGTGGACCAATGAAACAGCCCCACTTCCGGATGTGAAAGAAGACAGTGATGAGATGCCTCTGTTCAGGTGAACATTATGCAAGATTAAACTGTAAAACTCATCTCTTTATATTTTACTATTGTCAAGATGAATCTACACATGAGAATGTATGGAAGATGATTTGTGGAATACAGAAACTGAAGTAATTCTACTACATCTAGAATATACCAAGAGTATTATGACATATTACATATATATCACGATCATGAGAAACACAAAGTTCTTGGCTTGATGGCATCTGGAACAGCCAACATGTTTTCTTTTCAAGGACGTCCCCCTTTGACTGCAGCCATGTTTAATATAGAGGGAAAAGAAGGAATGAGTCTCACTAGAAGAAACAAAATTAATTCTCGGAAAGTAGATGATGTGAGACTGTTCTTTTTTCACGTTTTCTTTTTTTTTTTATTAAGAATGCAGGACTATTTTTTTTTTTTTAGATAGCTCATTGCCACAGCCCCTTATTATTCATGGGATATACATTTTTTTTTTTGTAATTAATTTGAATAGTACAGAGAAATTATTGGCATAATGATGAAATTACCATGATCCCCCCAACTGTAGAAAACCTTATTGACCAAGTTGTGACCATACTATGCAAATAAGTACAAGAATAGTGTCAAGTACAGAGCATTGAGATTTTGTTACTAAATCTTGCTATAAATAAGAAATTAGGCATATGCACATACTATGTTCGCGAAGATGAAATTTCATGGAGTATCAATAATCATTTGACACACAAGTGAAATCGAACATGTTACATGATTATATGACTAGAGGATATCCGTTGAATTAAGATTGTAGTGCTTTCGAGCGAGCGTAATACAATATATGATGAATGATTCACACATGTATAAACCATTCTAGAGGCAGACAACATGACAGGAAGGTTCAAGATATGGAGTAAAACGAAGACTCACACAGATGATTATACACTCTGGCACGACTAGAATACACTCCACGAGTAGCATACACTCCGGCATGATGATGATGCCTTCCCACTGCAGGGATAGCTGCATGTGCAGGACAATACAATGAAAATTGTTATGAAATATCATATACTATGTCATGAAAAGGGCCTGGTGTAAAAGGAGGACTCATGATCAAGGAAAAAATTGTCAAAAAAGTTATAAACCTATTGAATTATTGCCAATTTAATCATAAACCTTTCAATTTTACAAATTTTAAAATTTTCATATTCGGCCAATTATGGCCAGAATTTGCTGACTTGGACATCATCCATTTTACGTGATTCAATCAACACTCATGTGAACAATTTTTAAAATATTTTAATATTTTTCGAATTTTTTATTCATTATTTTCTTTTTCCTCTTTTCCTATTTTCTCTTTCCGCGATAAGGTGAGGGTCACGGCCAGACTTGCCCAGATCTGGGCAAGTGGCTTTTAGGCTTCAGCTTCCTCTTCGCAACATGAACAAAGGGCAAGAAAGTTCAACCAAATTCCCATCGAGCAAAGGAAGGTGAGATTTGAGGCGCTAATTTTTGCGAAATTGGGAAGTGAACGAGGGACGCATATTCTGGAGATTCTCGGCCAAGGAACAAGAATGAAAGTAGAGAATCAAGTGGTTCAACGCGGCTGAAGAAATCGAATTCAATGGAGATTCGAGGGGAAACCGTAGGTTGGCAGAATAAAAAGAGATTTTCGGAGTCTTCGACGAGGGAAGTTTCAATTAAAAATGGGGAAGGGAAACAAGGGTTGAAACTCGTGGGAGATGGGCAAAATTTTCTAAAAGGAAAGCAATGACTTGTGGGAATCATATCTGCCCATGATCATGCTCATCCTTGTTTCAATATTATTAATAAAATTAATTAAAAAATCTGAAAAACATTAAAATATTATTAACATCAATGCCGGTCATGTCAAGTGGGACGATTATCATCTATGTCGGCAAATTCTAGCCAAAATTGACTAGATTCAATTGACAAAAAAATGGAAAAGTTTAAGACTTAATTGGTATAGGTACAATAGGTTTAGGACTTGTTGGACAATTTTCCCTCACAATCTACAAGATCTAAATATGTAGGCAAGAAGAAACTCAATGGAAATCGTTATGAAAGATCAAACACTGCCCAAAATTATTAAATGATTCATGCAGCAAAATGTCTGAGCAACTTTAAGAAAAGCACCACAATGTATAGAACTTTATGTATGTTCTCGTGTCATGCCTTGGGAAATCCATGCCCCCCTCCATTATCGAAAGCCCAAAGCACCAAAAATAAAAATCACTTACATCCTAGCGGCTTGAATTTAGTTGAAATGGCCAAGGCACCTGGAGGGAACAAGAAGATTATAATCAAGAGCATGCAAAAATGTGATCAATAACTAATAAAAGATAAATGACATAGATGATCTCTGAACTTTATAATTTAATGTACAATGGCATCCATGAATTATTCAACTTCATCCCTAAACTTTAGTTCAATATTTAATGAAACAAAATTGTCCAAGCGATGATAAGAAAAACAGCAAGATGTATAAAATTTCCTCTATGTTCTCGTGTCTTGCTGTGTCAGCTACAGTTTCGTGGAATCATGATCCTCAATTTACGTCCTCCTCCATTTTTAGAAGCTTGGGGCACCAAAAAGAAAAATCACTTACGGCCGTACGCTCCTGGAAGGAACAGGGAAGCTATAACCAAGAGCAAGCAGAAAATGGTGGTGATAAGAAGATGATGATGATGATGTTGATGAAGGGCACCAAAAGTGCATTTTTGCTAAGAGAAGATTTGTTGTGTGCATTTTTGCATGTGTGTGTGTGTGTGTGGATGCGTGGGTGGGTGGGTATTTATAATCCCGACCTGCACATAAAACAAATTAATCAGTTGCATGATCTCCATTGAGTAAATGGAGGGAGAGAAAAACTTGAGAAGTCTAATCCAAGGAAGGAGACCTGAAAGTCTTCCATATTTGGATTTTCTACATTGAGCAAACAAAGAGTTAGAAAAAACACAAGAAGTCTAATCGAGGAAGGTGACTTGTTAGTTTCAAACTTCACATCCTTTTTCGATTCTTATTCAGTCTCTTTTTGTGGGCATCATATCATCCACATGAAGAGAGCATGCAATGTGGTGGGTTGAAAACAACCATGGGAGTACTTGACCTCGGTAAGCCTCAGCTCATAAGCTCATAAGCGCACAATTGTCCAAAATTGCATTCACGCTATGGATAATAATCTAAAATTGTTCTCATTTGAGTCATCAATCATGTGGTTTTGATACTAGTTTTGAGTCATTTTATTCCAATCATAAATTTTAGTAGACTCAAAACTTCTGCAAATAAGAATAAAACTTTCTAGCAAAGATCATGAATTGGCAAAGAGTAAGCGTAACTTTTGAGTGAATGATAAGTTCTAGCAATGTGTGAAGAGAGCTAAGCAAGACTTGAGGCTTGAGAGCAAGGTTAAATGGCAGCCAATTGTTCAATTATGTTTATGTCAACGTTACGAAATATAGCAAATATCACGAAGGGAAATCATATCAAGTTCTTGCAAGGTCTCAAAGATGTTGAAGATGAAGATATAAATAATAAAAATGCAAGAGGTTAAGGAAACAAATCTCAGAGAAGATTCTCATTGGAAAAAACTAGCTAGATCATGAACTGTCTATACCTTTGAATGTTCCACTTTGAGTAATTAAATGGTAAGAAAAAATTGAAGAAGTTTACTCAAGGAAAGAGACTTGAAAATCCCCCATCTTTGGATTTTCTACATTGCGTAAACAAAGAATAAGAAAAAACTCAAGAAGTCTAATCAAGGAAGGTGTCTTGTTAGTTTCGAAGTCCATATACCTTTTCGGTTCTTATTTGGTCTCTTTGCATGCATCATATCATCCACATGAAGAGAGCGTGTAATGTGGTGGTTGAAAACAAGCGCGGAGGTACCTAACCTTGGTAAACCTCTTATTCATAAGAGGGTGATTGTCCAAAAGCGCACTCACACTACAAATTGTAGGCTAAAATGGTCCTCATTTGAGACGTCAATCATGTGGTTTGGAGTCATTTAATTCTGGTCCACAACTTTTAGTGGACTCAAAACTTCTACAAATAAGGATAAAAGTTCCTAAGTTTGGACGGCAAGTGATTATGGTCATAGGATCTATGGTGGTAAAGTGGATCAGAGAGAGGGGGGAAGAGGGGGAGAGAGAAAGACTTTAAAAAAAAAAAAAAAGATCATAAATGGACGGAGCGAACTCAACTTGTTGACTAGCAAAGAGTAAAGCATAAATTGTGAATCAATGACAAATTTTAGCGGTATGTGAAGACTACAAAACAAGCTAACATGAGGCTTGAGAGCAAGGTTTCATGGTGTTGAGAAAACCCTATTATGTTTTTAAGTTTGACAAAACTATTCATAAATTATATCAATCTCGATAATTGCAAAAGTTATTTGTATTTCAAGTGACAGTCACGCTGAAAAAGAACGTTGATATGATCATTGAAAAGATCCTAATTGACTTAAAAAAAAAAAACTATGTGGAGCACATATAATCTTGGATATGCCAAGGTGTATAGTTTACAAGATTTACATCACTATCGTAATTGAAGTGTCTCTCAGTGTAGTCATTGTGTCGTTGACAGAGGACCTAGCAATCATTGCATGGAAGTCTTTATCTTTGAATGTTCTATATTGAGTAAATGAAGGGTAAGAAAAAACTGTAAAAGTCTACTAAAAAAAGAAGACTTGGAAGTCTTCCATCTTTGGATTTTTGAAGGAAGACTTTGAAATTCCAACCGAGAGTTACTGAGACTTGGAAGTCTTCCATCTTTGGATTTTCGACGGAAGACTTCGTAATTCTGACCGAGGGTTACCAAGACTCCCACATGTTGAGAGGCTGGTTCTTGTGCATCAAAACCTGGGCAATGGAGTTGGATGGCAGGACATATGGCGACTTCGTGTTGGTTTGTTTCACAGATATGAAGTCTCCTCCATTTTATCTTTGGGTTTGAACCTCTTACTACTCTTCCCTGCTCCGATTTTTATGCCTCCCAACATCTGGTAGTGGAGGAACAAGTCCGGGAAGGTCATCGCATGAACAGAAGTTTTGTGCACATAATAAATCTCACATCTCTTCTGAGTTAAATACATAAAGTTTCCAATTTTATATCCCCAAAGCCCCTCAAAATAAAATTTAAGCAAGAAAAGAAAAAGGACAACTAATTTGTATAACTCAACAAACAATTGCTACCGTAAATTATGTTTATTAATCTTTTAGAAAATGAGTTAACCTAATAATAACAACAAACATACGATCTACGAAATTGAGAGATCATAGATATTATAGTAGGTTTGACCACTTATAACTTTACGGCTTATTTACAATTATAGTGATATTAACTAAACAAATCTGATAAAATACTTGATCGTTAAATGTCCTCAACAATTAAATTATTTAAAATATCAAAAGGTTAAATGATATTTATTTTTTTAACTAAATACTTGATAGTTATTAATTCAAATATACTTGGTATTTATTTAAGAAAAATTCCAAACATAAATCTAAAGCACCTTCATTTTCTCGCTTAGATTTGGTGAGGACCGGACTCGCCTAAGGCTAGCCAGGCGACCCTCTCCCAAATCTAGCGAGGGCTAGCCTTGTTTGTAGCTTTCAAGGGTGGCCTCATCGAGGCAAGGCCATCCCTCGCCGACTACTAGTGAGGGTGGCCTTAGTTAGGATGAGGTGAGGCGAGCTCACCCAACCCTCTTTAGGCATCGTCAATGGCCAAGACGAAGAGAAAACCACAAAAAAAAAAAAAAAAAAAAAAAAAGTCAAACAAGATAAAAGGACAAAAATACCCTTAACCCACCCAAAAGTTGTCCTTATTTAAAACTAATTCCACTTCAAATCTTTATTAAGAAAATAAAATACTTCAGCCCTTTACTTGTTACTTGGAACAATATCCACTCTGACCCTTTCTAGAAAAAATAATACATTTCATACCATTATTTGGAATTTTTCCTTTATATAATTGAACACAAGTCTATTAATGAATTGAAAACTTAATTTGCAGAAATCGCATTCCGTTCCATCCTTGTAACAATTAAGAATCCCTCCTTCCTCTACAAGAACTTCCTAAGGCTTACCTCATAGCATCCAAATTGAAAGAGATAAATTGAACATAAATGAATCACCCTTCCTCTCTCCATTTCGAACTATTTGTCTATAATTACCAAACAAAGAAATTGAAAACCTTTTCCATTCCATTTATTTCCATCATGCCAAACTCGACGTAAATCAATGTCACATCATCCCAATCGGGTCCAAAGAGTGATCTCTGAAGATTTATCCATTCTACTTTCAGTTCTTTAAAGCTGTTTCTTCTGCTATTAAACTAGTCACTCTCTTCGTACGACGTTATTGAAGTGAGGTGAAGATTCAAGAGGATAAAGAGAGCGAGGGAGACCTTACAAACAGGAAATTGCAAAAATTAGAAGACAACATCACTGAGACACTTCAAATGTTTTTTAACAAAATCAATGCTCGTTGGTCAGGTACATTTTGACTATAACAGCCGGCAAGAAATGCTCATGCTGGCAAAAATCCGTATCGTAGCTATGGGGAGTATATCAAATTAAGATTCGTTACTCAAATATTCATCGCCAACCGTCAAAAATACATGATCTCCCAATACCACCCTCACAGCAGGCTGATTCTCGATGCAGTCAACCAAAATCTGCACAAAATTAGGAAAGAGAAATCAACGTGAACATATACTTTTCACCCCAGAGTCAATAACCGTGACTGGTGGGTCAAAATAATTAAGGAAACGCCAAAATTTTAGCAAAAGCATGTCACCCCAGATAAAACTTCAACTCCATCCGATTTGTGTTCTAATACTTGAGACTAGTCATGCGTAGGTTAAATATAAGTGCTCAAGAATCCAAAACGCGTGACTTTGCAACTTTTGGTGCGTGGATTTCTCAAGACCTATGGATGTACCTCTTTAGAATTAAGAACGATGCCTATCACAGCACAATGGAAGCAGCTCTTTGAGGCAAACAACCGAAAGGAAGATGTTCTCAGGGAAAGAGTTTGCATCAATGATTGCAAAATTACCACACGAAGTGAGAAAGTAGAAATTTCCAAATACAAAGGCAAGATGAGTTTAGGTACAAAGAATTGATAAAAGCAGCACAAGTCCGGAGCTCTCAAAGAACTATGCTAAGCAGGTAATAAGATGGAACTTGGAACCATGGTGATCCTGTCGGGCTAGCAAATTACTATTCTGACTTCAACCAAAAAAGTCTGCAAGCATGCACACACACATAGACACACACACATCATTCCCCAAAATGGAAAACAAGAGGAACAGTAATTGACTCTGCATTAGCTTCTTTTGAATGTGAGAAATCTAAACCTGGATAAGGATAATCTTCATTTAAAGATGAAAAAAACATCATCCCAGTAAAAGGGAAAAAGTGCCAATATGGGTTCACCACGTTAGGATAGAACTAACCTCCCCATTTCCAAGTTGAAACTCAGCTTTTAGATTTAAGTTGTCCCTTGACCTCAAATATGTCACCAAACCTTGGGCAGCTTTTCTGTCACCTGTTATTGTTGAATGTTAATCTCGGAGGGAGGGAGAAGAGAAGAGGGAAGGAAGAGGGGGGGGGGAGGGGGAAGGGAGTAAAAATTTTTCAGAGAGCTTCATTTCATCGTTGATAAATCTGCTTGATTTCTAAGTCTTCATGAGTTTATGCATGCATGGTTGGCTCAGAGGGAAGCGAAGTATGTGGCTCTCTATGTGTCACCTTCACTCATTCCAGGGAGGTTCATTTCATAAGTCTGCTTGATTTCTATGTTCTTTTGAGTTTATACGTCCATGGCTGGCTTGGGAGAAAGCAGAAGTATGTGGCTCCCTCCGTTACACTTTCATGCAAGTATGCCATATGTGGCTCGCAGATGTTTGGTGGGTGCATTTGTGTCGGTGCGTGGGTGCATGGTTTCTTCTTTCTTTTTTGGGAGTTCACACACATGTACATGAGAGAGAGAGAGAGAGAGAGAGAGAGAGGAGGGAGAGAGGGAGGACCTCCATATAATGCAAGTACAGAATTAGACTTGCACACCAGCATGGGTCTGGCCAAACTGATGGCAATGTATAAATTAGCAGTAGTGCGGAAACTATCTTCACCTATGACGACCTGTTATTTGCACAAGAATAGTCATGGATAAGCAATAATAAGATATATAATCAATTGCATTCCTTCCCACCCCAAAAAAAAAAAAAAAAAAAAAAAAAAAGATACATAATCAATTGACCATAGTTCTTGCAATCAATTATGGTGATTTCTCCACTAGATCTCTTTCAAAATATCCATGAACAGGTAACTCAGAGAATTATGGTCCACAAGTTATTTCTCCACTAGATCTCTTTCAAAATATCCATGAACAGGTAACTCAGAGAATTTAGTGGGCATATCTTGTGAATATGATGATCAAAGTCAGGCACTCAGCAGGCCACTGGTGAGAACCTAATGACCAATCTAACTTAAGCAAATAATGATGTTCTACAGCTGGAAAATAAACAGTGATAATATAGAATGAAAATTTTTAACGTAATACCATAGCACACTGACTAAAAGACCGTAAGACGTGCAATCACCAACCACCCTTATCTTTTTCCCAAAATTATTTCAGTTTTGTCCCAGTTGGACTGTGAAGACTCAGCCTTGTAGGCTTTATTCCCATCTGACTCAAGATTTTAAATAAAATTGCACAGCTTCTGAGTACAATGATTTCACAACAATTATGCTCCACCAAAGAAAGGTAATTGAGAGCTTTGTCCAGAGTGGTTTCTACATAGTGCTGGTACAGTTCCATTATCAAATTCCAGATAATCCATTTGATTCTTTCAAGTGTTTGACAAGTAAAAGTACAGACCTACAAAAATTAACAGTGTCAAACAAGTAAAAGAGCATCAACTTACAGCATCAGATGGCATCAGAGAAGAAGGTAGCAATGGAGAACCGATTGCCTCCCTGATGTAAGATTCCTTCACAATTAAAAAAAAAAAAAAAAACAAACAATGCTCAGTTCATCTGGCGATCCTAGGACTCAACTATCAAGTTTCACATTACAAATAATTCAAGTAAAGGGAACCTCTGCTACTGCTAAGAGAATACTAAGTTTTACTTGATTATTTAACAAAATGAGAAATCTAAACGCAAGAAATAATAAACTTCCATGCAATTACAAAAAAATGGACAGAATACTCAGTTGACAAAAATCCATTGGGACCCAGAGCAAAATAAAATATTAGCACTTGGCTGACATATTTGTCTCAAAAGTCAAAAAATTGAGAACGAAAATGTACTGACCAGGCCAGCATAAATGTGACATTTGATTCAGAGAACTTCACAAAGTGTAGCTGGAGAATTAAATTATGAATCCACACCCAACCACCATCAAATGGATTAACCAGATCTTTCTGCTTCTTAAATTTGAAAGCAACATTCAATGAACTTTATCATTTATCCAAGATGTTATTCAGGTTTCCTGATTTGGTATAATAGCAGTACTTGCACAGATCAGACAACCACGGAAGCAGTGATACCTGTGAATTTAGAACTTGCTGCAGAACTGATTCATTTTCATCAGATGACTTAAAGTAAACCTCCACTACATCAGTTGGCTCAAGTCCAACCTTTTTCCGGAGCTTTTGAATTCTGTTAACCACCTGTAAAAGGGGAAAAGTTTCAGTCTTCAGATATTCCCTCTCCATTTAGCCGGTCAGAGAAGACAAGCAATGTCCACTTAATAGGTCCCTCACTGATGTGGTGGAAACCATTTCTAACTTGCTAAGCTACAAGTCCATATTTGTTCGGCCATCTAATTAAAGTCTAGTTCCAATCTAAAGCTATCCAATCAACAGCAGAGCAGATGAAGGGAGAAAATAGTTTCTTACCTCACGAGCTACCCCAGCCTCAAACAATGACTCATCCGCACGCAAGTCCAGAATGACCAGAACATCACCTGAATAAGAGAGTGAAAAAGACAAAAGGATAAGATCTACAGCAAAATTGGTAGATCAAGTATCAGGACATGACTAATGTATACCATCCCCAGCCGCATCAATCTCCTTCTCGGTCCTGCCAGCAGGACATTTAAAAACTCGAACAACCTAAAGTAGAAGATTAATGTTAGTAAATGCAATCAGTTATTAGTGTTCGTAGAAGATTAATGTTAGTAAATGCAATCAGTTATTAGTGTTCCAAACCATAATAAACACCAAAAACAAATCCTCACCACCAGAATCTAAACAAACAAGCACCAGTAAACAATATGCATTTTTCATTCTCATATCCAATGTCAATCAAAACGATAAATAACTGCCCCACTTTTTTTGACAGACAAGACGTGTAGACCCATTTATGGAATAATCATGCAAATAACGAATTGTAAACCCATTTCCCACTATTTGAAGATATTGACATTGCCCCATTCCTCTGCCCAAAATTAAAAAAAAAAATTTAAAAAATTTAAAAAAAATTTAAAAAAAATTTAAAAAAAAAAAAAAAAAAAAAAAAAACATTGCCCCATTCCCATTCCCCACCTTGGCCAAAGTAGCTACTTTCAAGAATGAGGCTGTATTCAACAAAGGCTTGTCTTGACTGTATGAAAAGAGTAATGGCTAATCTCTTCACCAGTCCTACAAGAAGTATCTATTAAATAATTCCTTTCTTCTGAAAAATGTCAACCACAATAAAGCTTCACCAGGCACAGAAGGCAACTTTTGTCGGTACAAGCAAAGTCCAAGTGCACCTCCATGGGTTTATTGCCGCCAAAGCTACAGTTCGGTGAGGCAACAAGTGACAAACATGATTTTACCCTTTCATTGCCACCAAATCAAGATTACTTTCCTATTCCTCCCTTCCGCTAACCATACAACTAAGCAAATTTCGCAAACCCAATGTATTCCCAGTCCCATAGAAACTCGTATAAGTCCACTTTACATCATCTCCCATCTCAGAACCCCCAGCAAATGACTGCAAACATTAGCTTTGAGGCAAGCAAATCTATGCAGGAAATCCACTTTACATCCATCTCCACCTCTACAATACTGCCAGAAATGTAATTTACAATAATTAAATAGAGAAAAATGGAGTCAAGGAATAAAAGTGTGTACCTTAATATCCTCCCGCTTCAAACAATGTGAAGCAATGGTAACTTCTCCTGATTCTTCAAAAGCCAAAATGTCATCCTGCAACATTGCTTTGACTTCCTTAGCAACTATTCCCATAGCCTTTCCAAGCCTCTTTCCTAATCCACTGCGGAGGACGAACAAGAAGATGTTCATTCAGAACCACAAATGACTAACATTCTTTAGAGGAAAATATCTACCAACATACCTGAAATCAGGCTCAGCACGAAGAGTGGCATATGTCAAAATATCTTTTGATGTGACAAGAGACCTTACATTTAGTTCTTCCAGCAAATACTGCCGGTCAAAATAAGGGGATCAATTAATCAAGCAACAAAATAAAGACCCTAAGAAGCAAAACATGACCCAGGAATTAAAGCAAAAGACAATTCCAAATCGACTGTATTAGAGCAAGCAAGCATATCGTTACCAAGTAAACCAAAGACAGGTAAAGTGGTCTATCATAAAATGACACAAAACTATGAAGGTTATTCTCAGAGCTAACCGAATAACCATTATGGAAACTAGCCATTGCAGTGATAAACTCACCCACTGTTTTAAAGCCAAGCGACCCTATATTAGCCACTTCTGCAAATACTCTAAATCTTCACACAATCATATAAACCTACAGGCACAGGGAAAATCCCACTCCAAGAGAATTTTCCTTATTTACTCTTTAAGAAGGCTACATAGAAAGTCAAAAATAAGCACAAAGATAAATGTAGCAAGGAAACATCATGACAAGGTCATTCCTGAAAATTTGACTCATTTTAAAACCAAAATCTGTAACCAACCAAATTAAACAAGGATGGGGAACTTTCCAAGACCTTTAGAAGAGATTGCTAATAACTAACAAGGGTGGAAAACATTCAAGCACCTCTCAAGACGGCTATAACTTCACAAATGTCGAAAAACAAATCCAAATAACAGAGAGAAAAGACTATGAAGGCTAGCCAGGCAAATGCGTATTAGCATGATCTGTTATTTTACTTGCAATGACAAAAAATGATCATCACATTGCCCAGTTCCTCACCTCTTTCAGTTTTCCTGCTATGTCATCAAGAAAGTCTGCATCTGAATGGACCACTGTCATCTCCCTGCATGTCCTCAGGAACACAGCAAACGTCAAATAAACTAAAATATATATGGTAGAACAAGGTGAGAGAAAGTTCAGAAGCCTTAGAATCATTTATGAGATGATGTGATAAACCAACCTCAGTGGCATTTTTAGAGGCTTGCCATGACGCTCACGAATATTACGAGCAAGATCAATTATAGTCTTCATTCTTGCGACACTTTGTTCTATTCGCTCACCACGCTGAGATGAAGGGATTGGGTAAGAATTTAAAAGAGAATGATTACATTATATGTCAAAGGCAGATCACCAGAAAGGGATGAAAGATCGAGCATATATGTTTATTTTAACTCCTAGTGAGATTCAAGGACAAATGTGCACATACTTTGCCTTTTTGAATAATAAAGAGAAGAATTTTACGGAAAGAGAGACAATACTTTCAAACATCAAAAAGCTCAGTGCAAGGATTATAGAAATATTAGAACAAATAATTGCAATTCTCTCATGTGATATTTGAAGTCCCAATCAATTTGGAAGTACAGCTTCTACTACATCAATATTCCGATTAAATTCCTGTAATAATAGACATGTCTATGCAGCTCCATGCAGGATAAAAGAAATAAGCAAGGGAAAACCCTACATAAACCAGATTAAATTGATTTATCTATTCGTTTTCTACCTGCAGAGGAAGATAACTCACATATAGAGAACAACCAGTACAATGTTACTTCACCCTTTATTACTTTTAGTAGTAGATTGGCTAAGCTAAGAAAAACGAAAAAAATAGCATATCCAAGATATGCATATGACAGTGCTATCTCCATTACCTTCCCTTCCTCCTGAGGAAATTTGCAAAAATGGATACTTTCTTCTGCTCCTTTGCAAACTTTTCGCATGTTTTGGTAAAGAACCTCAGTAAAGAAAGGTGTGAATGGAGCCATTACTTTGCATGAAGTTAAAAGGACCTGATATGTGAAAAATGAAAGTTAGAGAACAGCGAAACTTTGATATAGGTTATAGCTACATACAAACACAAACTAACTACACCTCATCAAAAGGGAAAAAATAGACCGACTATCAAGCCACTGAGACATCCATCAAATGGAAGTAAACATGAGCATGTCACATAATACAGACTAAAGAGCATCTGATTGCATGCAATTGGTGCAGCTGTTTGCCATCCCATAGTTGATGGTCTGAGAGTCTACAAGAGGTGGGTAACAAGTCAAGGTACTCAAGCTCAGCGAATAGATTAATTGAACTCTGCCTGCTTCTTCTTGAGTTTGAGTAGATTTACTATTTAATTGAAATTAAAAATAACATACTCGAACTCAAGTAGCTCCTAAGCCTGATCGAGCAGTCGCAGTTTTATAATCTGCAGTATTCTAAAGTCTGGAAAGCCCTCACTTTATTGATGGGACATTTTGAGCCCCTTTTTAATGAGACTTGGATTATTTCCTATATTGCGACTTTGTCCGACCTTCTTTATCCTACTTTGATGAATTGAACTCAAGCTCAAGTTCGAGTTTGACTTGAATTTAAACCAAAATTTTAAAAGTAAATCAAGTTGAGGCATTCCCCAAATGATTAAATTAAGTGTGAAGTAATGACTTAATCAAGTCTAGCTCTAGTAATCAAGATCCATCGAGCTCAAGTCGAGTATCAAGCCATGCATGATCGAGTCAAGCTTTAGTGAACTGTGTCGACTGGGCTCAGCTCAATTACATCCCTGGAGACTAAATTTGTATTGAGTATTGAGAAGTTTTTTTTGTCAAAGCTCTCTAAAATAGAAAAGCAGCCAGTCCAACTACACTTTTTCAGTCACACAAGTGGCATATCATCCTAGTGTTGGTTTAAAAGAAATAAATGATGAAGAAAAGAACAGAAACTATATAGTGGGCATACATTGTAAAGCATTGAAAGAGCTGTGCGGCAGTCTTCATCTTCAGTACGACCTTTTAATCTCTTGCGGTTGAAGCGAACATAAATGTTCGTCAGGTTGTCAAGAAACTTCAAGAGATACGGTACAACCTGCAACGAGTGGATGAGCAACTGCATCAATCATCACAATGACCAAGAATACCAACTCTGCACAAATATCCTCTGAATATAAAATTAGGAAGGCTAAATAAAATAATTGCAAGCTTCTGACTCCACTGAACAGTGGTGAATATCATCATTCAAAGGAGAAAATTTGGTCAATTAAGAAGTTGCTCAGAAAACTACATCTCAGTACAATTTGATTATTGTGACTGCTTCCAATAGATCTCAGTAAAGCGAAAATGAGATCTCCGTAGGCTATACATCCATGCATACAAATGCTATCATCAGCAGCATTGCACAAGTGGACATAAGGTCAAAAGATAAAGAGACTCATTATTATAGTAACTTGTCAACTACACTGTCTGTACTACTCTTTCGCTCGAACTGAACCAGCCAGTACATAAGATTGAAGAAAATTTAAGAATTTGCTGAAGCATGAGGACTTTTAATAACTTTTGTTCATTTTCTACTTGAAAGAGCATCATTTAACCCAACTAACAAGAGACTTGATTTGGAGGAATGTATCACATGAAAAAATATGTGCTAAGCATGTGGATGGCTGGAATTCTTGGTATTGCTGCTTGTAAATATCTTGGCAAATACCTAGGCCTTTCTCTCAATACAAATCGTGTTGGCGCTCATCAGTTCAAGTTTGATATTCAGAAGGCTCAGAAAAAAACTCAAAAACTCAGGCAAGAGGAAGTTATGTCTTGGAGGGTGGGATAAGATAACCAAGAGTAAGATGGAAGGGGGATTGGGGCCATGCAAAGGCAGGAGCCAACACATAGTCCTTCTAGGTAAGTTTAGGTGGCGAGTGCATTTGGAAAAGAAAGCCAAGTGGGCCAACATTGTTAGGAAAAAGTACATTATGAGAAAGGCAAGAAACGATCCATTGTCAGGAGAGCTTTAGAGTTAGTGGATATCATTTCTAGGAAGGGGTTAAAACATTTGTTGACCGAGGAAGGGGGAACTAGCGTGCTACTTGACAACTGGACAGTGCGTGGGTCCTTTAGGCGGACCAGTAACTGGGCATAGGCATGTCAACAATCTGGAGTTGAAGGTGAAGGACTGATGGATATTTCTACAGGAGTTTTGGGACTTTTCCTGACTCTCTTATCCCATTCTAACAAGCTTCAGAATGTGATATCAGCAGTCCCAGTAAGAAGGGGGACACACTCAAATTTAACTGGAGTTTATCTAGTCACAGGCGCTTAGTTTGAACGACGCATATTAATTGGCTGGACGCATGGATCCTGGGAGAAAGCAGGATGAAGATTGGAACTGGGTGCAGAAAGTGGAAGTTACTCGCATTCAATTTTTTATTTTGTTATTGCTACATGATGGCATTGCCACATGATCCACTCTGGCAAGAAGAGGTAAGAATGTTAGCACTATTGGCCTGTGTGTAATAGGTAGGAAGAGATGCCTGAGCATGTGACAGTGTGAAAAAAATTTGGGTTGACATCGGTGCTCTTTCTCCCCTTCAGAATGGTTTTGATCTTAGTTTTAGGATTGGATACATGGTAATGTCAAGACACAGGTTGGGTATGCTAATGCTCAGATTCTGTGGAAGAACCCATGAGCACTTTGGCTTAGGCGTAATGCTGTGGTTTTTTATATCAACTTACCTTTTGAAAGATATCATTTCTTTTTATTTATCTGGAGCTTCTGAATTCTTTGATGCACAAAAGAATAGGGGACAAAAGAAGAAGACGAAAGGGCTAGCACAAGCTCGATACTAACGATGCAGTTGAAAGATTGACAGGTGCAGCAGGGGCTGGAGGTGTATTGCATGATAACCAAGGAACATGAGTAGCAGGCTTTTTTGCTATGTAGGCCACACTTCAGCAGTAGCTGCTGAAAGTTTGGGCCTTAAAAGAGGACCTTCAGTTGGCTGTTATAAGGGAGTGCAATTACTTGGAGTAGAAACAAAAGCTATGTGTTGCTAATGCACTATGCAATGAAAGTAATTCCAACAGGAACTTGTAAGCTCAGTGTAAAATCACCCACATCTTCAGAAAAGCAAAACGATTTGCAGATCAAATGGCAAAGCTGGGGATCAATGGGTCTCTACAGCCAGTGTTTTTTTATTGGATTCCTACTGAAGTTATATGTGTCTCTGTTTGGGATTTGAATATATTATCTGGCTCAACGGATTTGTAGCATGTTGGACGGTATTTGTCTTTTGCTAGTAATGAAATCATGTTCTTACCCAAAAAAACAAAAAACTATGTAATCTACAGTTACTAAGAAACCTCACCAAGTTCACCAACACTAGTAAACAAGCCTACTAAATGTAGAATCTGAATTCCTCACCTTACTTACATGTACTAATCAAGTTTTATATTCAAGCTGATGAAATCATCTCTTCTGCAGCTTTGAAGTTTGTTAACAAGGTTAATTATCGCATAGTAAAGTCAAAAGGCAGAAGGTGAGAAAGAAAGCATGCAACTATGAGTGGCACATACTTATAAAAAAGACAAGGTATATTTAATCAATTTAGCCCATTGAGTTTTCAGATTTTACCCTAATAGTTGAATGAATTGGCAAATGGTTTTTCTTTTCTACTTCTCTATAAGTTTCCTAAAAATTAGCTAGACTATTAGCTAACATTAACTGTGATAAGTCATGACCATTATGAGTTACTTAGCACAACTCAAGGGAGCTTACTTGCTTTATTCTTTATTAATAGGAAAAATTCATAAATAACCACTAATAAAGTAACCCATTTTCAGGAAAAAAAAAACCATCAAAAGAATGATTTATGTCTATGCTACCCATTAAGGGAAAGCTTCGAGAAGCGGTCTCTCACACTATTGACCATTTTGCCCTTTGGGATAACTTCTGTAAGTTTCACTTTATTGTAAACTATTACCTTTCAATTGTTTACTTATCTTTTTACATTTTTACAAATATGTCAGTCATCAATATAATGATGTGCCACCAACATGCACTCATAGCAGGCAAACGTTCTTGCTAATTTTTAATGAGGCACAATCTATTATTGCCAAGCATGAGCTCATTAATTAAAATGCAACTACTTTAATCAAAACAGAAAATACAAAACCAGAAGAAAAAACTGTGTTGAATGGTTCTATATCTTCTATTTTTTCCCGTGAGACTCGCAAGTTGACTTAAAGAAACTTTGACAAAGAGTAAGAGAATAGTATATGCTGATGGGATACATTTTTCCCTTTTGATAGGCAAAAAGT
Source organism: Eucalyptus grandis (assembly GCF_016545825.1). Lineage (NCBI taxonomy): Eukaryota > Viridiplantae > Streptophyta > Magnoliopsida > Myrtales > Myrtaceae > Eucalyptus > Eucalyptus grandis. The sequence goes on along the minus strand of NC_052619.1, from coordinate 3,475,095 downwards.
AAACTCTTATTGAACTAGTAGCAAAGGGGAACCCACCCCTATAATAAGTCATTTTCCAGGCAAGGTATCAGATATACCTAACACATCAAGACAGTATCTTAATAAAGATGCGTCTAATTCAAAAAGAGCATAAGAGGGAAAAAGGCAGCATCAACTGCGTTGAACATCAATATATGGCACGCTTGAGTTTTTTGTTAGAACCAAGAGAACTTGACTATACCATGAAATATTTTTATTTTAAGGGGTTTTTTAATTTTTATTTTATTTTTAATAAGAGATGACTAACAAAAATTTAGATATGATTGTGAGCTTCGTGTGGGAGCATATAGCGAGTGCTTGAGTAAAACGAACTCCTCCACAGGCAGTACATGCGGATTAACAACATCAACATGACTTAAATGCTACTAAAGAATTGGCAGATGGCATTATGTCCACAGCAGTAATTGCTTATTAACACCAACACTAAAAACCATTACAGAATTAACTGCACTTAAGTCAAGCGACATTCACCCAAGCCAAATCTTGTATTTGAATGGTAGTGATTAACTAAAGTGATGAGCTTCTAAAAGTTCCCTGATCAGCAGAATATAGTCAGAAATGCAATTATACAAATGTATATTTATTAGCAATTTCACAATATAGCAGCAGGACTGACCGTATAAAGTCGATATCCATCCATTTCTTGACGGACAAAATGAACAAGACTCTGCGTGGCTGAGTATATCCATTGGTCAAGTACATTAGAAGATTTCTGAAGAGCAGCTTGGTCAAATGGAAAGAATGGTCCAGACCCCTCAACCTCAAGTCTCTTTGCGTTTTGGACAAGAAATCTATACGCATTGTACCATGGAAGAAATACATCCTTGACCTGATATAACAAATATATAATGCATAAAAGGATTAGGCAAAAAGCTCGAGTTAGAAATATCATTAAGATAAGGAAACATGCTTCAGAAATCAAAAGTATAGTCATAGTGGAGCCAGTGCACTCACGACACAATAGACCCCGTCCTTCTTGAACCGTAAAACCTCTGCACGCACAACTGGAGAATTGATTAAGTACAAACGCAATGCGTCCTGTGACACAGTATACACGATATGAGACAAAACCCAACTTAAATAGTGTCCTTCACATGATGCACCAACTTAAATAGTGTCCTTCACATGATGCAAATTTCAATCTTATAAAAAGAATTCAGAGAAAGAAAACTTACGGCCCCATAATCATTTATAACATTCAAGGGAGAAGGATAGTTTTTTAAGCTCTTGCTCATCTTTTTCCCATCCTCAGCAAGAACTAGTCCATTGCAGATGAGATTCCTAAATGCGGGTTTTCCAAATAATGCAGTAGCCAACACCATAAGTGTGTAAAACCTGACAAATAGAGCCATATCATGTAGCCTGAGCACAAAAGTCTCTCCCAAACATAACCATGTAGCAGAAAAAATTGCAAATAAACCCCTAAATTTGAATATTATTCTGAAAAATCCATCCGGAACCATTTGATAGACTAAATTGTGCAGATTATGCCTTCAAGTCAGTTTTATCAGTTCCATTGTTCACATCACCACATTCTAACAGCTCCAAGAGGGAGTGTAAAGTAATCTTTCCAAACAACGAAGTTACAATTTTGCTACAATCTATACAACCAAAAATTCAAGAGTCTCTCATAAGGAAATGCATATACAGTAAGAACCTCACCATCCACGGGTTTGATCCAATCCTTCAGCCACAAAATGCCCAGGAAAATTCTTCTCAAATAGTTCAGCATTCTCAAATGGGTAATGGAGGTAAGCATAAGGCATGGATCCACTCTCAAACCAACAATCGAAAACCTGAAAAAACAACCCAGGTCAATGCAAGAACAACAACAGCTCATGAAGTTCTTGTGCTGTCACAAAAGTTGATTCTTCCCTAGCCATAGAAAACAAAAAGTCAAATCAACTATTTCCATGTAGTGTAACATCAGCATTAAGGAAACTACCAAGCATTTCCCTTTTGATTACTGTTCCCTTTATATACATTCTTTTACACTATAACATTGGATAAGTTCAATTTCATACATCTAGTTTGCTGGAAATGTTAGAAACAGTCTCTTCATGCATAGATTTTGTATATGAGCAGCATCCCTTTTGAAGCCACTATTATAGAGGCAGTACCCCTTAGCAACTTATTGATTAAATTTCATTCATCATTCCAAGAAAAAAAAAAGTTAATCATGCAGAATAATCTCCAATGCTTATACACGTCTTTAATTTTACCTAGTCTGGATAAGCAAGAAAACCAAGTCCAACAGAAGCCAAGGACCTCAGTATCTTGCCTAAAGATGGAACTACCATATCCCAAAAGAAGAGCTGATATGTTTTAAGATACAGATCAAGACTTTGTGATTCATTTCCACAATCTTGATCCATAAGCTTCTTGAATCTGCTCACACAAGCTACCCAAACCATCAGTGGCATATTTGACAGAACCACATGCCTCACAATTCTCCAACTTCTAGATGATTTCGTTCAAGGCACTGTCATGATCAAAGCTAGATCTTTTACACCCAATGTAATGAAATGTGAAATCTCAAAATTAAAATTTAAACTTTAGGTTGCTCCTCCAATACAGGAATTTGTTAGCATAGGAATAATACTACTTGCAAAATGCCAGCAGTTAATGAACATTAATCTTTATTCCTTTTTCATCTGTTCCTATTTTTCCACCAGGGTAACAACTCATCATCTTCATAAAACGATTGATGGATTGCCTCGCATGCTTCATCGAGACAAAATTTCTTTTATAAGCTCGAGTCTTCAGAACTTCCACACAAACTCATCAACTAAATGTTTCTCAGCTACAAATGCTGCACTTAATTACTCTTCTTAAGCATATATGCATCTTGTCCACAGAAGGGAAAACGAGCACCAATAAGGTTTGCTCCGACCAAAGCATTAGTCATGAGAGGCCAAAGTAACCCGCACTAGAGAATAGCGCATGCTCAGAGACCTAGGAATGCAACAAAAGCTATCGCAGGGGCTTATAGGAGTATGAAAATTTTCCATATAAGATGTTCAATTATGAAGGGCAAGGACATACTTTGGATTTTACTTTGGTCAGTTTGCGAGGGTTCAGTTGGGAAGAGCGAAGACAGTGCACAAAGAGCTCAGAGCCTGGTTAGCTATATGCATTAGCAAAGAGTAGACAAAAAAGACTTAAACTGATCCCTCTGACCTCTTTTTAGTTGATTTGGAGGGAAAGAAACTGGAAAAAATTTGATAAAACAGAGGGCCCTTTCGTAAAAGTTAATGGATTCTTAGCTTTTGGCCAGTGATCATTGCTCGATTAGCCTGGGGAGAGCCTCAAGACACTATCAAAGTGTGCCTTAATTGTTAAATCTTCTTGCCTACCTCTAAGCTTTTGCTATATGTAGATCATGAGATTTGAAGAAAATGCTATTCTAGACGTATCTGATTCTTTTTCCATGTGTGATGTTGCAAATGGGTTGGCATTCCAGATGCCACTTCATTAACCATGAGATTTTGTGATAGGACCACTGCCAACTATTCTAAAGCTTGAGCTGTTAGATGAAGGCATGGTTTAATATTTAATTATTCTAAACACTAGGTTGGACTTTGGCCTTAGCCTAAAAGCATGGAAACATACAATTGAGGAGACAAATAGGGGCCTGAAAAGATTTAAAGAAGCTCCTGCTCTCATACCATGTGAGATTTTGAGGTAGGACCACTCCCAACCATCCTAAAAGCTTAAGCTATTAGATGAAGGCATGGTTTAATATTTAATTACTCTAAACATAACATACATACATACATACATATTATATGTATGTATGTATGTATGTATAAAAAATAGAAAGAGAGAGAGAGAGATGCAACAACAAAAATGTAAATTAAGGGAATTACAGAAATAAAAACAAATATTAATCTATTAATACAGATTGGGATTGGTTAACTCACGTCAGGTACACGTCGAAGCACGCCAAACTCTGGACCTCGACTGGAGGGGATTGTTATATGATCAATATTATGTCGGTGCAGATCGAAAATCTGCAAATAGAGCGAGAACAATGATATAAATGACAAATAGTTTTCTCTCTCCATCTCAAAGAGTCCAGTATATATACGAAGATCACGTGCACAAACCTTGCAAAGAGCAAAGCTAACTGCACAGACGTGTCTATGAATACATTATATGTACAAATACAGAGGCCAAAACCAAGTACTGCAAGCAAAAAGGCATATCATATCCTACCATCTATATGCTTTACATTTGTGAGTGAGTTATGTGGGTCTTCAAAGTCCTAATATTTCATGAGCACTTAAATTAAAATACTGTTGAAAGTCCAATTCCTCACCAATATTGTCATTAAGGCTTCTAGAGATCATCTTGATAAATTTCATCAGAGGTCAAACTCAAATCAAGCAAATAAATTGATACATGAATACTAAAAAAGGACCTTTGAGGGAGCCTAACTACAAGAACAAACCATCAGGTCAACAGTAAAACCAAGAGAGAAAGAACCTTGGCGCCAGAAAGCTTTTCAAGTTTGTCGATAGAGTCCATGACAATGATTTCCTGGCCATCCTCACTAATCCAAATTGGTAGAGGGGTGCCCCAAAACCTGCTTCGACTGACAGCCCAATCCCTTGCATTTTCCAGCCAATTATGAAATCGTTTTTCCTGCAATAAAATAGAAAAATTAAGACACATCCACAGTGATGCATGCACTCAAAAAAAAAATCAGAGGCATCTACTATTCCAGGTATTTAATCTGTTCGGCCCACGAATATGATATATTAGGATACTTAGCTCATTAAAGCTAAGATCGATAGCATAAGGAACCCCAGAAACATCAAAAGCAACCAACTTTTCGTAAGACTTTCCTACTTTAGACTTCAAATCAAAGCTAAGTCACTTAGGCCATGTGTCCCTCATCAAATGCTAGTAGTCAGGGAATTCAATGGTAATGGGAAACTCATACCAACCATTTTTCAGTAAGGCTAGCTCCATAGGCACAAAGTCCCTTTCAAATGTCAAAAGATCGATACCCATATTTGGAAACCCTAGATGTCCATTTCAAATGTCAAAAAGATACCTGTATTTGGAAACCCTAGATGTCCATTTCAAATGTCAAAAGGATCAATACCCATTTTTAGAAAGCCTTAATCAACTTCTTGAAACCTCTACCCACATAATCAACACATATACATGCTAAAATCCGCAAAAAAAAAAATAAATAAAAAAATCAAGTATGTATTTTTTTTCTTTTATCAGTAACAAGAAATCCCAAAATGCCAAATGTAATCTGTCAAACCTTCACATAATCGGGAACCCAGTAAGTCTGTTTGTTATTCTCTAAAAGCTGCTCCTTCACATTCTCAACCCGGACGAACCTAGAGGAAATGAAGCAGCAAAACCCAGTAAGGGCAGCAAAAGTTGAATGCGCAACATAAATTCTCCAAATACACATCAAAGATCTAATTTACATCTACAACTCAAGTACTTAAATGAAAACATTCAACCAATGAGCCAGCGAAGCTAATCAGACCACAACCAGAAGCACTGCAAGCAGCAAGATGGATAAATGAAGAGCCAATGTATAAAATGAGACTACAAGAAATTTCTCATCTGGGAAAGAATGGCATAGTTAAAATGTATATAGCCTTGAAGAGCATCTAACTATGGATTTGCTCCAACTCATGATTATGGCAAACATCAAGGCTTCAATTCAAATGGACACAATTTTGACAGGTATCAAGCGGACAATCAATTACAATAAGTTTTTATATATGCATGCATTGTATAGATGCACTTAACAACCTTCTCCTAACAAAACAAATGAGGAATCTAGAGAATAATCCCTCCCCCTTCTTTTCCTTCTCCCTCCTCCTCTCCTTCCGAAAAGAAATTAAAGAAGCCAACAGCTCGACAATTTTGATTTTGGACTTTTCAACTCGCACCTGAGAAGCTAAACGCATAATCTGACACGTGAGTGAAGTGTCGAGCCCAGACTAGCCCCATGATGAAATGCAGACAAGAGAAGTGAACATAAAACAAGTTCCACCTCAAACATTTCAAAAAGGACAGAGCAAAATAATTAACATGCTCATGGGAACCTACATGCAACTTGGAGAATGATAAAAAGCATTAAACTATTATATGACTTCATGAAGTACTTTCCTTCTATTTATAATTCATCCCTATTATTAACAAAGCAAACCGAATAGCAACTTCAACCTCAGAATTTCACAAAAGGTTCCATGAAGAATCCATGCCTCAAAACACAATCCATAAAGGATTGTACTCATCCTTAGCCACGGAAAGCTTAGAATGACTAGACAGCCCAGGAAAGAGATGTGGTTGAAAAAACAAGGCTGCTAAGAAGTATGACTTACCAGCTTGGGACTGCTCGATATATCAGAGGGGTTTGAGATCTATAACAATAAGGATAAGAATGAGTGAAGCTTCCAGATTTGACTAGTCTGCCCATGGCCTGCAACAAAAATAAAAGACAAAAACATGCAACATTTTAGGTATGGTTGTTAATATCACGATCAACAATGGGGTTCCACAGCTCCAAAACCTTAAAATCAATCCAGCTCTGAAGTAGAATCTATGTGGTAAGAAAGGAATGCGATCCAAATTGATAAAATCACAGGATTAGTATGGACCTAGTAAATTTCCATAGAGATCTAGTATATTTTAGTCTGCTAACTTTTCCATTTTGAAATTTCATATTGTACTTAGAGAAGTGCAAACCTACCCAAAGCATAATCACTCAATCTCAACAGAAAAATAACAATCTATGACTCACACGTACTTTCTATGACTCACATGTACTTTTTCGCAATTTGTAGGATTTTATGGTCCTTAATCCTATCTTATGGTTTGATACTTCAGACACGAAGGACAACTATAGTGGAATGTCAACTTTATAAAGCCCAAGTTAAGGGAAGAAAGTGCCACTTAAAAGTAGTAGCAATAGAACAAGCCATATCAGCTTATAGTTATAATTCAAGGTAAAATTCAATGAAACACATCCCTCAGCCATATTTAATGGAAGACAATTATTGTCCAAGCAAATTTTACCTTCACTGCTTGAATAATATCTTTATCTGCATCCTTGACATAGCGCCCACTAAAGTCGGTAATTTTACTAGTAAAGCAACCATCATCATCAACTGCTACAATCAGGTTCTCTCCCTATAGAACAAAAAAACATAACAAGCATATATAGTGACATGAGAAAAGGATAGGTGGGGAATAAAACTATCTGAGCTCCAAAGTAAAAAATTCAGAGCTGCCAACAAGCATCATAAGCAATGACTAGACTATCAATATGAGGAGAGGGAAGGCTAGAAATACTGCATCTATACCAATCCTAATGAAGATTAGGAAAGCAAATCATAGCATGACAAACAAGACAAGTGAAGGGGTGAGAGAATAATCAGAGTACATGATCAATGGCACAATCAATGTACCAAAAAGGAGCCAATTCAAAAGACCAGTGAAGCACTTAATCTTCAGTCCAACCTGCTGTTCAACATGATGAGAGCAGCTAGATTCACTTTCATAAAAAATACAAGAAATGATAAATAGCAATATACTGAAAAGTGCCTGTACAAATCAATCAATCATCATAATCAAACAGTAGTACCAAGTTACTTAAGCAAAGGGAACGTCATAAACATGCTAATACTTCACTATTACAGGCATCATGGCGTTCAAACAAAAATAATTAGAACAACTACTCTCTTTGTATGTTGATTTCATAACTGTCCAAAATTTTACTTTATAACTCAAATTTTACCGTAAGTTCTTGCCTCTTTTTTTTTTTTTAGTTACTGCTAAATTGCTTACCATGAAATAACTAGCTAAATCTGATTATAACTGTCTCCAGTGCCAGGAACATGACCATAAAAAAGTTCCAGCCAACAGATCTCAGAAAGGAGTTGTCTGAGTTAAGAGGAAATCCAAAAGGAAAACCTTTAAAAACATGGAAACAAACCAAGCTCTCTGCTCCATCTTTCTACACAGGAAAAATGAACAGCGATTTCACCCTCTCTTACACTCTAAATCCTGAGGCAGTATCAGCTACATTGTTTACCATGAAATAACCAGCTGCCAAGCTCTATTACTACAAACTACCCAAATGAATAAACAATCAGATAACAGGAGAGCCTAATTAGAAGCTTTTCACTACGCTCCTTACGAGAGCTAGCTGACAAGAATCTGACTTTTTTAGATTGTGAAGAAATACTAAATTGCAGCATTAGATCAGGGATAAGCAGAAAATATACAAAATGCTTGTTATCTCAATTGTAGCCCAACTGTTCCAGACTATACTATTGACCTTTAAATGGAAACAAGACAAGAAGATTTAGCCCTTATCTAATAAATACAGCAATTCCTTGCAGCTATTAAAAAATGCTAGTAACCTAGTCCAGGCCTACATAGTCCACAAGCTCACTGGACACAATGAAAAACCAAACAAATCAAATAAGAAACTACAGTTAGAAACCTTATTCAGACCTTATTGATTATTTGATTTTCGAGGCAAACACGATAATCGTCTTCTCCAAATGCAGGAGCACTGTGAACAATTCCTGTACCACTGTCATCAGTGACATAGTTGTCTGCAATAACTCTAAAAGCAGCATCTGCGAACTCCATGAAGTAATTGAACAATGGTTTATATCTGCAGCAGCCATGTCCAAGAGGACATCAACACTGGTAATGATTTCAAAAGGCGGCCAAAAAAATTTGAAACTAGCAACACTCTAGCTAACAGTGGAGCAAGAAAGATAAACAAGAGTTCTCACTTCATTCCCACGAGGGAAGCTCCCGAGAACTTCTCTAAGATTTCATAGGCCAAATCTTCAGTCTTTTTATTTCCAGACCCCTTACTCTTAGGGTTTGACTTCTTTGATTCATCAATAGGCCCATTGGTCGTCTTTTGTTTTTGAGATTCACTGGGAAGGGCAGATAACCTTGATTCAGCAACCACATATATCTTTCCTGAATACTTGTTTCGAACCTGCATTCTCATGTTAAAGTGAGATTGTTACCAGATTATCATCACATCTAGATACAATTTTTCCTTCAAGGGCCAACAACAATAGTCAATTACAAAGCAAGGAAAGTGAGGCCACAGAAAGATAGCTCACAGCAATAGGCAAACCAAATAAAATAACAAGAGAAGGACAAGAGAAAAAAATGTTAAAACTAACAGCTTGATGGGTCACAAACAAGATGACAACTCCAATCATAACATTTAGTTCCCTTAATCTCATTTCTATGGCTACCTCAGATCCCCACAACTCTTAACCTGAGGCTTAAGAAGCCTAAGCATGCTTTTTCGGAACTTTTATGCATGACACCTCAAGGTATTGACTAGTTTCATTTTTAATTTCAATCAGAATGGGGCTCACAATTTTCAGGACTCAACATCTACATCAGCAACACATTGGGGTAGAATTCACAAGTGAAAGGAACCTGTGCAGGTTCTGTCCTCTGCCCTTGCAGGCAGAAGCTGTTATTGCCAATGACGAATTCACCAACAATATTACCTATAGACTAATAGTATTAGTTTATGAGAAGTCATCATCAGCTACCAGATGATTTCTTAATCAACCATGGATAATGTGTCTTACAAGCAGCCATCTGCACTTCCCATTTCGAAATTCTAACATATCAAATGAGCTCAGCACATAAGTCAAACCACGCACCTTGACATAGGTAAAGTTTGAGTTAACACAAAGTGCAAGATTACTGGGAAGAGTCCATGGGGTTGTTGTCCATGCAACAAAAGCAGCCTCGTGTGGGTCCCCCACTATTGGGAAAGTCACCATGATCTCAGGATCAGATATCTCCTGTTCTTACAAACAAATGAAAAGGAAGAAAAAAGGAAATAAGCATGTGCAATTAATATAACAAAATTCCGATGAAATTCACCAATCATACATTGAGGGGCCTAAAAAATGCACCATATCGATTGAGGGCTGACATCTGAAAATGACGAAATGGTGGACAAAGATTACCAGAAGACAAAGTAAGACTCTCAGGTACCTTATAGTTTTCACCGGCTTCAAAATTTGATAGGGGCGTCTTCAGACCAGTGCTGTATGGCATGACCTGCCAAAAGAATTTTAAAGCCACAAAATAAGGATGTTACAATCTAATAACAAGATTAGTACATCAATCAGGGAAAAAAAGAATTTCTAAAAATACAAATTCGACTCGAGAGACTATTCTCTTTGTCAATGTGAAATGAAGTTAAAAGTTCATCCAGAGAAAAAGAAATTCAAATTTCAAAACTTGAGAAGAACTCAAAAGTTTATGCAATGACAAGTTCAGATGTCAAATTATGAGCCATGCATCGACAACATCAGCAAGAGCTCTACAGTAAAGATACGTAAACTGTTGTATTCATAAGAGTAATGACAGCATGTGATAAAATGGAGCTGGTGCATTTTTCTGATAGAAATTCAGTAGTCTAGGCGCCAATACTCTAACAAGGCACAAAACAAATCAGAAAAATTCCAAATAACCAACCTTGAAACCTTTATACACGAGGTCTTTCTCATAGAGCTTAGCAAAAACCCACCAGACACTCTCCATGAAGTTCAAGTCCATAGTTTTATAATCGTTCTGGAAGTCAATCCACCGCCCCGTTCGAGTGATAATCTTCTCCCATTCCTCAACATACCTGAGAAAGGATTTAATTTTAAATACATGCTTTGCCATTTTTTACACTAATTTGCTCTAATCCTTCACCATAAATTCAGATAATATAATGAGATAAGAAGACACATAATACAAGAATGATTAAACGTATTCAAGCATAGAAATTCATACAGAAGGCAGTCTCCGAATTTTGTACCAGATGAATTAACTACAGGAGAAAAAGAACACACTACAGCAGTCAAATCCCACCAGCCTCAAACAAATCAGGATATTGTGGTCATGAATGCAGCTCTTGAGCAGCTACACCAGAAGCTCAAAATACTTCCAATTACAAATCAAATACAGACAAAGGGAACAAAACTTAAAAACTGGTTAATAAACGTATTCTTTCTCGACAAACGATATCACTAGCATGCCTCAGATGCGAAATCCCTAATTAGCAAACTCTCGAGTCGCAAACACCTGCACAAATTTCCGCGAAAAGCAACCACCAAAAGGAGATAAATTCTGTTTTGCCTGGTGTACTCCCTTCGCTATCCATAGCAATGCCTGACCTGAACTTGCACTAATGAATACTGCCGCTTCCATATCCACCAACAGACTTTCTTTTCTCCAGATAATCCCCAACAAGCACTACTAGAAATGAACGGAAGAACCAAAAAAAAAAAAAAAAAAAAAAAAAAAGGCACCTGGTGACAACACTCCGGCACTCCTCGTTGTACTTATCGATGCCGAGCGCAAGCACGTCCTCCTTCTTGTTGATCCCCAGCTTCTTATCGATCTCCCTCTCCACGGGGAGGCCGTGGCAGTCCCAGCCGAAGCGCCGCGTCACGTGGTGGCCGCGCATGGCCTGGTACCGGGTCACGACGTCCTTGATGGTGCCGGTGAGGATGTGGCCGTAGTGCGGGAGCCCCGTGGCGAAGGGAGGGCCGTCGTAGAAGACGTACTCGGGGAGGTCCTTGGTGCGCTCGAGCTGGGTGTCGAAGGCCTTGATGTCGGACCAGAACTGGAGGATCCGCTCCTCCTGGCCGGGGAACGAGAAGTCCTTCCCCTCGGCGACGTCGTCCATGGCGGCGGAGGGGAGGAAGGAAGAGAGAGAAAATGCGGCGGCGGCGACCGGAGAATGGCGGCGGAAGACGGCGTAGAAAGAGAAGGGGAGAGAGAGAGACGGCGTGCGTG
>NC_052619.1:2760700-2858312 GCF_016545825.1 Eucalyptus grandis | reverse complement strand
CTTAGCAAATCCATGTCATGAGTGAAAATTGTCTTGAACAATGAATCTCTCCAGTGGAAATTTGGGTGATGCAAAAGTTATTATGCATGAACCTTGATTGAATTGATAAAAACTTTAGTAGATTTTGAAGTGTGCATTCCATAATAGCCTTAATTGCTTATTTCCTTGGTAAATGCATTTTTGCTCTAAATCATGTCTAATAGGTAATGCTTTCTCAAAGACCCAAGAGCTTCTGACATTCAGGTTCCTTTCAGAATGCCTCGTGATATTAGGAGATGAGAAGCCTTCATGAACATTCAAGGTGCATCCTTGATGTTCCAAAATTTATTTCTATCAGGAGGTGAGAGACCTCCACAGGATATCTAAATTCCAGAAGATATATCCCCAAGAATCAGAGATATCACCAGGTAAGTATATCTCTACCCATACTCTAAATACTTGTCATTGTGCAGGTATTATCTCTCAAGTGCATTGACACTTGACTCTATCAAGCTGTCCCTTTATATTGACCTAGCGTGCTTTCATAACCCAAAGTCCCTTTCATCGACTCGGCGTGCTTCCGTAGCCCGGTGTCCTTTATATTGACCTGGCGTGCTTTCGTAGCCTAGAGTCACTTTCATCAATCCGGTGTGCTTCTGTAGCCCGGTGTCCATTTATATTAATCTGGCATGCTTTTGTAGCCTAGAGTCCCTTTCATCGATCCGGCATGCTTTCGTAGCTCGGTGTCCATTTATATTGACTTGGCGTGCTTTTGTAGCCTAGAGTCCCTTTCATCGATCCAGCGTGCTTCCGTAACCCGGTGTCCTTTTAATAGACTTGGCATGCTTCTGTAGCCCGAAGTTCTTGACCTGGCATGCTTTTGTAGCCCAATGTCCATTTTAATTGACTCGGTGTGTTTCCGTAGCCCGATGTCCTTTTATCGACCTAGTATGCTTCTGTAGCTCAGTGTTCATTTATATTGACCTAATGTGCTTTCGTAGCCTAGGTTCCCTTTTATCGAACCAGCATGCTTCCGTAGCTTAGTTTTCTTTCATCGACCTGGCGTGTTTTCGTAGCCTAGAGTCCTTTACACCAACACTCAGTTGAGTGGTCTTCAAAGATTTCTCTCCAGATTCAGTCTGATTAAGGCGACCAAAGAAAGGTTTGGGTCCTGGTCAGATGATCTATGTTGCAACGCTGGGCGACAAAAGAATGGTACGAGTCATAGACAATACTATTTTGCTCTAACAGGCGACCGTAGAATGGTACGGGTCATAGAAAAGCAATTTCCTCATTCAGGCGACCGTAGAATGGCACGAGTCCTAGACAACACTATTCCGGCCTTTGGCTATCCCGGGTTAATTTTCGGAAAATAAATAAATAATTAAATAATTACAAAAAAATTAAATAAATACAATAAATGCATGCTTAGGCTCGTAATGCCTAATTATATGCGAACAGACTCGGAAAATTTCCGAGACTCATTAATAAATATTAGAACGTGTTTAGTTGCTAAATACACTAACTAACCACCTAACATGCATAGGCAATTAATTAAATTCACTAATCTAATTTAATCTAAACACCTAGTCCATCTTAGCCTAAACTAATCAACCCCTAAGCATGATTAACTGACTAAGCGAGGATTAGTGAGTTCAACTCACTTATTCGGCGATACGAGCAACTCAAATCGTCGGGGATGCAACGGGGCTCAACTAACCCCAAAGCGGGCCTAACTTTCAGGGTCAGGATCGACCTCAAAACGAGCCAAACCCGAGCTGGAAACCCTCTCTGTTTACTGCTATTCTTGGTTGAAACAGAGGGCAACAAGGCTGGTTTAAGGCGGGAATGGACCAAGGAAGGGTGAAAGGGCTAAACCGGGCCTTGGCGGGGACTTACGGAAGTTGGAGGCGGGCCAAACGACTATGGCACGGCTGAGACAGCAAGCTTGACGGCAGAGCAGGAGGCTGGAGCGGTAAGGACACGCGGTGAGGCGCGGGGCAGCGCCCGCGAGGAGTAGCGAACGGTGGTCCGGCGCAACAGCGAGGACGTGCGACGGGTCTAAGCGGCGCGCAGCTTGTTTCGGTGGCTTCCTTGGCTACTGGTTCCGAAATTTGCACAATGAAGAAGGAGATGAGGGTGGTGGACGACAGCTAGAGGAGAGAGGGAAGAGATGGGGAGACAAGGGGGCCACAAGGTCACGTTTTTCTCTTCCATGGTCTCCTTGACCAAGCTCAGCCACCAGCACCTCCGTGGCCCTCATTCAACCACCAATGCCTTCACTTTGCAACCTTGAAATGGTCCAAAAATCATAAGCATAGGGGGAGCTACGAATTTCAATGGTTTTCCTCTCAATTGGACATTTGTTCTCACTCAAATCAATCCCATTTGGCTCTCATAAAATTCGATTGACACCTCAATGATGAAATTGGTATTTTTCCCCACTAATAGATCCCACTTGTTTCCCAATTTTGCGACCGAAAACGATCTTCGGCATTTTTGGACAAAAATCACCCTAGGACAACTTTTTCCCAAAAAGTATTTGATTGTAGAAAAATCTTCTAAGACTGAGTCGACGCTTCTAGAATTAATTGTGACATGACAGAACTTTCAATTTCTGAAATCGGATTCAAATTTGCGGTTAATTTCAATCTGGCGTGTTTTTAGCGTGACCTATGCTACCTGGTAGTTTTAAAAATTTTTTAGTACAAATGACCCGTGATCAATTTTCTTTGAGCCACAATGAACCCACTTGACACATTGGCGACTTTTGGTTGTATTAGAGAAAATTCCTTTATTATTTTGAAGTTGACAAAACCTTTTCGAAAGTCTAATGCGAAGGCTTACGGTCTCAAGTGTTATAGTTTGAAGAATTCAGACTCTATTGTCAAAGTCTAAAGACCGTTAGACTTTAATCTTAAAGTCTGCCCTCACTGACAGATTTTAGACCGACGAGTGAAGACTTATCTAGATGCAAGTTTATCTTCAAAGATTTAGTTCATATAGTTTATGAAAGATCTTATGGCTAGATATAGCACTTTATGATCAATTATTCTTATTGAAATCAATTCGGATAATCAGATCTCTTGGAAGGCAAAGTATACTTGGAAGGTTCTACTTATGGAAACCAAGATCTTGATTGTACGAGCGAGCCGAATTAATGGCCTATCATCACATTCCTTAAACGACTTAAGATCTCCCTAATTGATTTTGTCCAACCGGTAGATAGGAAAAACTCATTTGGAAAGTACCAACGGTTATAGAGGCATAAAAAAGTATATAAGGAAGACTCTCAAGTTGTTCCAGTGTGTGCGTGAAAGAAAAATTTCAAAGTCTGAAGCTTCCTAGTTCTTTGCTATTTCAATCGTTGAGCTTTATTTGTACTCAAAAAGAGAGCAAACACTTGTGAGACTTTGGTGGAGTGTAGTAGAGGTTCTACTTTGTAAAGTCAAGGACGTGAGATTGTAAAATCTCTTTTGATCCATAATGAAATCTAGCCGGTGGGGCTGTCGGTGACGGAAGAGTGGACGTAGGTTTGATCTAAGCCGAAGCACTATAAAAATGTGTTTCTATTCTCTCTCCTTACAACTCCTTATTTTAATTCGTAGCTTTATATAAATATTAAAACTAATTACGTTTTTAGTTTATTATCTTCCAATAGCAATTTACTAAGTCTTGCGAAAATTTCTTTAAAAGACCTATTCACCCTCCTCTAGGTGTTAGTACTAGCCCTTTCAATTGGTATCAAAGACTATGTACTCGTTTTATTGAAGTGTTTTTTTACTTCTGAGCTAAAGATCTATGGCTAATATTTTGGCTCCAAGTTTAGTTGAAGGCCAAAACAACACCAGACTTCCTTATTTCAATGGAAATGAATACAGTGTATGGAAAAACAAGATGAAGGCATTCCTAAGATTGAAAGATCCTCTAGAATGGGATGTTGTAGAAAATGAATCATTCTCAAAGCTACATCAGTCTCAGAAAGATGAAAAGAAGTTATAGATGTTGGCAAAATGGCTTCAGAAGAAATAACAAAGAGACAAACTCTTGATGCTAAAGCAATCTACTCCTTATACTGTGCTTTATCTCATACTGAGTATAACAGAATTTCATCTTGTGCAACAGCCAAAAAAGTTTGGGATAGGTTGCACGTTACCTATGAAGAAACTGATCGAGTTAAAGAAACAAAAATCAATATCTTGCTCGGACAGTATGAAGCTTTAAAGATGAAGCCAAGAGAATCCATCACTAACATGTTTAGTTGTTATTGACACCTAAATTTTGGCGATCCTGTCATTTATGTATTGCATAGAAAATTAGGGTCAATTTACTCCTTGAAAAATATTAATTGCATATAGATTTAGGTGCATTTATTTTTAATTTTTTTTATTTTTGCATTTTATTGGACCGGTGGTGGATTGGTTCAAATTAATGGTTCTAAGCTTTAATTTGGTAGGCCGAACTAAGTCCATGAAGCAAGAAAATTGGCCCAAGCCCGTTTTCTTTTAATAACAAAAATTACCTAAATGGAGACTTGAAATGATATTACGGTGGATTTTTGGAATTTAAGAAAATCGGGTTGCAATCTTATTTCTAGGCGATAAAATCAGTAGAGAATATTCAGAGGATGAGGAAAATAAAAAGATTTTTGTGATCGGGAGGTCATAAATAATCTTTGTGTATATTAAAAAAGATACGAAATATCCCTTGAATATCACATTCTCTTCGCCTATAAAAGGTGTGCACAGAGGTCGACGAGTGGGGGGCTCTCTCGGTTTTGAAAAAGGAAGAAGAAAAGTCAAAGGAAAAAGAAAGAATGAAAAAAGGAGAGAGACAGGAAGACTAGAGGTGACGTGAGTGACGTGAGGGAGAGAGAGAGGAAAAAAAGAGAAAGAAGAAAAAAAAAAGAAAAGGGCGTTGCATCGTCTTCCTTGCGGGGGCCTTTGACCGTGCCGGCAGCCGAGCCGCCGACCACCTCTGCTCCGCTGGCGATACACGAGACCTCTTTGCTCCGTCGCCGTTCCGCTAGTCATCCGAAGTTCCGCCTCACTGGTCACTGTCCGTGAAGCCCGTGAAGCCGCCTTTGCAACCCACGACCCAGCCGATTCCTCGCCGACCAGCATCGGAGCTCCGCCTCATTGCGCGACCATCGCCGTCTACTGCACCTGCATGGTTGGTCCTGTTCCGCCTTGCGACACCACTGCCGCCCTGATCTGATCGTGATCTACACTGCCCGAGCCACGACACTTCTGCCTGTGATGCCGCGACACGCCTCAACTGCAACCTCCGACCCGTCGAAGCTCCGCTAGTATGACGACTAGCGAGTATCGTATCACCACACCAACCCACAATCCGCAAATCTTGCTTCCGCAAGCCCACCTTGCCGCGTCTTCGAGCGACCCGCAGGAGCCCTCGCCGTGACCCGATTCCCTTGCTTGCCGGACGCTGCACCTCTGCTTCGCCCGACGAAGCTGCCGCTATGCTGATCCGAATCTCCCCCAAGCGAATCCCCTATTATGTTGTCTCTATTGCTTGTGTACCCTCTGTTGCCGAGTTTCCCTACCCCGATTGCCAACGCCAGCAGCTCGAGATCTATTGACTCGACGCCGGCCACCGTCTGCTTGCGCCCCTACAAAGCCGCTACTACTCTCTGTCCTTGGTACTGCCACCGGTCCGCCCACCACCCTTGTTGGAGTTCCCGTTGCCGGACTGATCGACCTACTGCCCCTTGGAGACCCATCGTGAGCACAAGCCGTGCTTTGGAAAAGAAAAAAGAAAGAAAAAAGAACCAAAAGGAAAAAATTAGGTAGTTTATTTTTATTTTCACCTATTTTATGTTATCTTATTTTATTTTATTTTTTGTTTTGCTATTATTGTTCAAGTCAGAATATTGGAATATGATGTTCATTTTATGGATATTCTAGATATTATCCATAGGGTTTTGTCCAAAATTATTGTAATTATTAATTTGATCCGTAAGACATCGAATCATTTTTTGATTATATTAATTTTTTGGGCATTTTGATAGTATTTTAATTGTTAAATCATTATAATTATTACTTTGATTCGTAAGGCTTCGGATCAGATTTTTAATTATTTTGAATTTTTGTCATGATGTTTAGGGTTAAAATATTCGTTAATTTGACCTGTGAAACAATAGGTTTTTTTTTTTTTTTTCGATTATTCTAATCCTTTATTTGGTGGATATCTTGATAGTTTAGATGTAATTTCATAATTGCTTGTTTTGGAAAAACACTAAAAAACATAAAAATAAAAATAAAAATCAAATCTTGGATTAGGTGTGTTGGTTTAGTAAATCAGGATTGCATTTTTAGGATTGCATTTTTAGATGATTTTTGGGATAGATTAGGATTTTAGATAATGTTTGCACATTTAAATAATCTCATTTTTCTAAAAAATAGTTTTCTAAGATAGGATGGGGTTTAAGTCAAATTAATCCCTAAAGTAAATTAGAAAATTATTCATTTAGATAGTTAATTAGGGTTTTTATTGATTCCGAATTTCAATAAAAAATACAAAAAATTAGGTGCATAGTTTGCATAATAGGTTCATTTAATTAGAATTTGTTTGTTAGTAAAATTAGGTGGTGTAGTTAGAATGCATGTTTTAATTTTGAGATAAAAGAAAACCCAAAAAATAATTACTTGCTTTAGTGTGTTGAATTCATTTAGTGCAATTTATTCAATGTTTAATAATGTTGAGTATCCGTGTGATCACCCCATTGCATGATAGTAATTTAGCTTAAAATAAATCCGAGCTGCCTGCAAAAACATTTTTGAAAATTAAAAAAACATGGTACCGAAAGGGCATTAGAGAAATCTAATGTAACCAAGTCCCCATACCTTTATTCTCTGGTTCGTAGGAGTAAAATAATTCTCTTATTATTTTACTTAGGTGTCTAATCGACCTACCATAAACCGATTAGTGACGACTCCTAGATAATAATCATTTACATGTTAAATATTTGAATCTTAAGTCGCAAATTGGGATGGGCTTGGAAGAGCCTGAGCTAAGTTTAAAGACTTAATAGTCTATTAGCCTAAACTTAGGTGATGCACCCAAAATTTAGTTCGCGACTCCACTGGGGATTTGTGTTAAAACACTTAGTAGACTTAGGCCAATTTTTCTTTTTCATTTAAAAAAATATTTTTTGTTTGGCAGCGACGACACCAAGTACGCTCCTAACGTTTCTAAGGTATTAAATGTTATTGCAGATGGGAGGTATAAGGGGAGTAATCTTTGCTAACCCTTGTCTTGCAGGTTGGAATTAGAAATGAATGTTTGGATTTAAACTATAGAAGTGTTGTTTGCATTTAAACTGTTGTGCATGTTTTATTGCTTTAAGCACTACACTATTGCTCTCATAACCTGCTACCGGACCCAGGCTGCGATAGGATTTTTAGGATGGTATTGAGAAGGATACTTCCTCCAAAGCGAGACTGCTATGTAGAGGTTGACCTTCTCTTCCCCAAAAGCTTTTCATGGTGTCGAATGTGTTTGTCAATATCTGTAAGACTGCGTGATTATTGGGCATTCCCTTCAATCGAGCCGAGTTAGGAGGACCTAACACGTTAATGCAAGACTACAATGGTCAGATCATCCACTTAGCCCCCACTTTGTTAAGCCATCTAGGTAGAAATCGAGCCTCACTTACTGTGCGCTTAATTTTCCTTGGTGAAGTAAGTCTTCTATCCCTATACCATACCGTTTATTTTATTGCGCTTTTGGTCGGTCCATGACAATTTAGGTCAGTCATTGATTTAATTCCTTTGTCAATTAGGAATGAAACGAGGAAATTGACATGCAATGAAGCATTTGGAAAATAAATAAATAAAAAATAGAAATTTGTTTTCAATTCATGCCTTGGCTCTTCCTAGTTCATGTTTAGGAAATTTCGTCTCTACTGGGGCATCCCATGTCTTTATTTTCCTAGTTCATTTCTAGGAAATCCTCTTCATGTGTGGACTTTTTGTTGACTAAAAAATAGATTGTTGTTATAGACTGGCTCTCTATTTACATCTTCTACTTACATATTTTCGTTCATTTGAATTAGGTGATAACGAATCCTCCACGTATTACACGATCAAGAGTTAGAATGGCCAACCAAACTGAAATGCGTGATCGTATCTCTGCTATGGAATACCAACTCCAACAGTTGCTCACCTCTATGCAACTCATGATAGCTCAAATCCAATCCCTCCGAGCGGATTTGACTCCTACACCAGCTTTCCCCGAGATAGTAGTTCCGAAGTAGGAAGACAAGACCCAAATGAGTGATAACGACATGCCTAAGCTGAAAGATAACCCACTGTTGGTCATTGCCAAACCTAACAATGTCCCTAAGACAAAGCATGATGAAGCAGAGGTGATGGATACTCTAGGGCAACCAAGTGGCAAATTTGATTATTTGGTGAAGTATTAAGCTTCTCCCAGCTTTTATATTGATCCCCGCGACATAGTTCCAGATGGGTGGAATGGCATGGATGATCCGACGCCTCCAAAGATAGAGAACTCTGATGACGCCTTGGAAGGGATCACAAGTCTTTTCAATGGCCTCTTCATAGGAGCCAAAGACGAAGGACCTTCGGAAGACATGGACGTTAGCCCGCAAGAGTAACTTGTTACTTTTGCACATTCCCTTGCGCGGGAATTTTCATCACTTTCTAGGAATTCTTATCATTTTTTAGGAAGTATTTTCGCCTTCTAGGAATTGTTTTCAATTTCTTATTTTGCTCTCCTTTCAGAGATTAGGAATTGCATTTTCCATTCTAATAATGTAATTCATTTGATTCTATTCAATGAAATTACAATTTTATTTCCAATTTTTGAGGGCATGACAGGGTACTCTAAACTAGTCCAATGACGATATCCAACCATGAAAAAAACTATCCTCCATGGAGAAATCCTGAGAGCTGAACTTTCTCATACTTCCTCCCAATTTTTTTTTTTCCGAAAACAAAAGCATTTCACTGCTCTATATACATATATATATATATATATATATATATATATACACATATATATGTATATATAAACATTTTCCCAAAGCTTGTAATAGATTAAACCTATTTGTATGTCTGACTCATTTACTTATTGTCTCAGAGCATAATTCTATAACTTATTATGATAAGGGACATCTGAAAATAGCGTATCAAGTTTCAATGATGAAGATGAAGAGCTAGCCCTCGTGATAAGGAGGTTTAGGAAACTAAACAGAAAGGGAAGAAGATTTAATTGGAAGAAGCAAGGCACTTAAAAATTCTAGAACAAATCAACTGAAGATGATGAAGTTAACAAAGATGTGGTTTTCTTTAAATGCAAGAAAAAAGGACACATCAGACCCAACTACCTTTTGTTGAAGAAAAAGAAAGGAAGAACTGAGAAATACAGAAATGCTCTCAAAGCAGAAACATGGAGTGATACTAAATGCAAAGAAGTGATGAAGAATATGCTAATATATGTCTAATGGCGAAATCAGAATCAGACTCAGACTCTGAAACAGATTCAGATTGATACTCAAACAGCGAAATCGAGGTTAGTAATTTAAAAATTCTTGCTAAAGTCTCGAAGTACATAGATGAACTATGTCTCAGTCTGAAAATCTCTCTTAAAAGGATTTCCGAGCTGAAGAGAGAAAATTATGTACTTAAGCAACAGGAAAAATCTTGGAAAGAGAAATTTGAAAATCTAGACAAAAAATTTGTCAATTTGAAAGAAAATGCAGATTCTCTTTCAAAGGAAAATATATTTTTTTTTTGAAAGAGGACATTTCAAATATCACAAAAAAGGTTTTCAATAGGATCTGAGAAGTTAGAAAAGATTCTTTTAGTACAAAGACCCTATTTCAATAAATCTGGTTTGAGTATGACACCGAAACTATTCCTTAATTGATTTTCCAAAAGTAAAGGAAAGAATTAAATAAAGACCAACAAAAAAATTCTATAGAAATTATTTTTATAGAGTTTTTGTAAAACCTGTTGGCCGAAATGCTCTCAAATGTTCAAAGTGTAATAGCTCAGAACATTTTGAGAAAGAATGCCCTAAGGTTTGGAGACCATTAAGAAGGAATGGGCAAATACTATATTTTGTACTAACTCCCCTGGATCCAAGAAAATATGGGTACCATAGAAAACTTGAGTGCTTTTTATAATTGCAAGTCACTATAAAGAAAAAGATCAAATGGTATTTGGATAGTGGCTGCTCGAGACACATGATAGGAGACTCAAGTTGTTTTATAAAGCTTATGCAAATTAATGGTGGAAAAGTTTCTTTTGGTGGAAACAGCAAAGGAAGAATTGTTAGATGTGAAATTGTAAAAATTGGAAGTTTTACAATCAACAATGTCTCTTTGGTGGAATGGTTGAATTACAATCTACTCAACATTAGTCAATTGTGTGACACTGGATTCAAAATTAATTTCCAAGAAGGCATTTGTTCAGGAACTAGTAAAAATTTGTCTCAATCTTTCACTGGACGAAGACATGAAAATATTTATCTTCTAGATATAAAACCAAAAAGTTCTCAGTGTCTAATATCCATTCAAGATGAAGCAAACCTTTGGCATAAAAAGCTTGGCCATGTTAATATGAAGCAAATTGCCAAGATTTCCTCTAAGAAGCTTGTTCGTTGACTCCCCAACCTGACTTACCAAAAGTCTGACCTATGCACACCATGTGTTATGGGAAAACAAGTTAGAAGTTCTTTTAAACATATAAATCAAGTTTCTACTAATCGTGTTTTGTAGTTTCTGCATATGGATCTCTTTGGAACAATTAGAACTCAAAGCATTGGTGGAAAGAGATACTATTTAGTAATCGTGGATGACTAATCTTGCTTCACATGAGTATATTTCCTAGCAAGTAAGTCTGAAGCATTCTTTTACTTTTCAAAATTTGCCAAGAAGGTTCAGAATGAGAAAAGCTATGCTATTTCAATTATATGGGTAGATCATGGAGGTGAATTTGAAAATCAAGACTTTGTCAAATTTTGTGATCAATCTGGTTTCCAACATATTTTCTCTTCTCCATATACTCCAGAACAAAGTAATATTTCTTCTCGATTTTGGGCTGAAGCAGTTTCTACAGCTTGCTATATCATTAACAGAGTATTTTTAAGGCATATTCTAGATAAAACTCCTTATGAAGTGTTTAAAGGGAAAAAAACCAAATGTTTCTTATTTTCATGTGTTTCGATGTAAGTGTTTTGTTTTGAAAAATGCAAATGATCGAACTGATAAGTTTGAGGAAAAACTAGATGAATGAATTTTCCTTGGTTCCTCAATTTCAAGCAAAGCCTATAGAATATTCAACAAGAAGACTCAGTCTGTGGAAGATTCCTATCAAAGTTTCAGAGTATATAAATGAGTTCTGCTTAAATATCAAATATTCTCTTGAAAGAATTTCTGAACTTAAAAAGGAGAATTCTCGGCTTAAGCAACATGATCTTTTTGAAAAGAAAAGTTTGAAATTTTGCAAAAAATGTTTCTACAAACAAAAGAAAGTCAAGATTTACTTGTCAAAGAAAATGATTTTTTTAAAAAGGAATTTTCAAATATTTTGACAAAATTTTCAAATGGTTCAAAAACATTAGGGCATATTCTTTCCATACAAGTACCTTACTATAGTAAGTCGGGACTTGGTTTCAATAAGGAAAGTGATTCTCTAATTGATTTTCTTAAAGTCAAGGAGAGACTTAAACAAATACCTCCTAGACTTGCGTACAAGAAACATTTTCAAAGAATCTTTACAAAATCCGTTGGTCGAAAAGCCCTCAAATGTTCAAATTGTGGAGATTTGGAACATTTTGAAAAAGAATTTCCTAAAGTCGGGAGACTTATTAAGAAAGATTGGGTAAAAATAGCAAACTCTACTAACTCTTATGGACCCAAGAAAAAATAGGCACCAAAGAAAAGATGAGTTATTTTTGCAGGAAATTAAAAAAAAAAAAAAAGAAGAAGGAGAGTTTGGTAAGAATGTATATATTTTTATTCTCAATTTGGTTTGAGTACACAATTTAAAATTTCTTGTTATGCTTGATATTTAATATATCCTTGGTTGATTCGGATTATATAAGATTCATATTCTTTGATTTGTTTTATTGAAGAAAGAATCATGTGATTTATTTTTGTGATTCGTGTGTTGAGATTTGATATAATACGTGTGATCATTTTTTTGATATTTTGCTTAGAGACAAATGAATTTATTTTGTTTGATTTTATACTCTCAAATTTTGTCATATTTTGCAAAGTGAAAATCTGTTTTATGTGATATTAATTTATTATGCAAGATATTCGTAGATACTCAAGGATTTTATTCTCTCTGTTTTTATTGTACTATAACTAAGTGAGAATTTATTTTTCAAAATATCATTGTGCATAATATTCTTTCTTTGAATACTTTGTTATGATGAATTAAGAAAGAATATTTGTTTATCTATGGAGATTTTATATTTTACTCTAATGAAATGGACGGATCCAAATTCATGGATACCAAAAAGGAAATGAGTTGATTGCAGGAAATTCAATAAGGCAAGAATGATTGCGAATCTATGCAGATTTTGGTGCAATAAGAAAAGAATCTCAGGCGAAGATTGGTAATGATTTTTTTGGTATATTTCGGACATATATCATGGGTAAGAGAATTTTTTTATCATCCCACCTTACAAATTTCTACGTGCATTTATCATAATTTTGGATGATTATTTATTATATTGCAAATATATTTTGTCATAAATATAAGGCATTGCAAGTTTTTACTTGATTTAGCACGTGATAGAAATATTTACTTCCTTTTTGCGAAATGCATTGATAATATATGATTTTGAGATTTATGCTTAAGGAAATCCCTTTGATCTTGAAAGATATTATTGCATATTCATGGATATTATTTTTACTTGGTTACGCTAGATTTCTCTAATGCCCTTTCGGTACCATTCTTTTATTTTCAAAAATGCTTTGGCAGGCAGCTTAAATTGATTTTAAATCTATTTATCTAACATGTGAGGCGATCATGCGGGTGCGCAAATCACCAATTTAACACCTAAGTAAAGCCGCAAATAAATTGCAGGACTTACCTCATGGCATCGAAAGCATCTGCAATGTTAGGTCGGAATTCACATCGACAACCCTAGATATGATTTCTAATTAATACGCAATCACTCAATTTTTCAAGATTTTCTCTTATTTAAATGAAGCCTAGAAACCACGTGCAATGCAATGCAATGACGTACAAATTTTTTAACTAAAATGGCATGCAACATGCAATCTAATATGTGAACTAATATGTCACACGACATTTATTAAATGATCTAATCTAATGATGAGCAATTTCTAAATAAATAGGCCTAGCAACAATCACTAAATGACGTGCATTTCATGAACCTAATTCTAGATGACATGGACATGACTTTTTGTATTTTTGTATTATTTTTTTTATAAAATTTCGAAATTAAAATTACTAAAAAAATAAAAATCTAACTAAAGTGAGATATTATCTAATTTAAGTTAGGAAATAGACTAATCTGAATCATATTTTAACTTATAAATTTATCTCGACATGCAATTTAATTCAAAGATATTATCTAACCTAGATACCCTCTAAACAAGCATTCTAATATAATTAGAAAATAATCTAACTACTCTATCATGCAATTCTATCTAGGAAATCAATTCTAATCTACATGATATGCAAATGCAATTTTTTACTGTATTTTTGGGATAAATAAAACAATTAAAGCAAGATAAGTGCCAAATCACTCGAGATCATATATTATCCAATCAATGCGAATAAGGAAGTAATATCCAAAATTCTTGAAATTTCGCGAATAAGCCTTAAAGATCAAAACATCAATTTCAAAGATTCCCGCGGAATCAATAATTCCATCTAAAGCCTTATAGATGGAATCAAAGATTATATGTGGTTGCGAGTTAGGAAATATATCCCAATGAATATTATACCTATGTGGCATCCCAAAATTTCATGGCAACCTCTGGATGCATTACAACCTATGAAAAGGTGATGGAAGTGTTATTGATTTATGTTATGACCTTTAGACCAAAGAATTTTAATAGATTAATGCTAAGTATTTTAATGGAGAATTATTTGGGTAGAAATACATCTTATGTCAATGGATGATTAAGGTTGGTGCTATAGGACAATTTGATAAAGAAGACTTTGTTCTTGACTATGCACTTTATAGATTTGATTTTATGGATTAATGTCACAAAGTCTTTTGGCCATTTTATTATGCAATTAGGTATTTATTTAAATGAGGATTAAGATGTATTGTTAAAAATAAACTTGGGCCATTTAAGTTTGGACTTTAGGCCCAAGAGTGTTGGCCTAAAGTTGGCCAAGAGAGGCGGCCCATAGAGCCCATAGGGCTGTCGACCGCATGGAAAGGGGAGAGAGGAGCCGGATGGGCCTCCTCCATGTGTCTTCAACAAGAAGACACTTGTCTCCTTCTTAGGGACAAGTGTCCCTCCATGCGAAAATTTGGAGACAAGTGTCCCGCCATGCAAGAAGTAAAGCATGCAAGGGTTGTAATTCAACTAAAAGGAAATGGGGGAGGGGGATTTTCGACCGGAAGAGAGAGAGGAGAGAGAGAGAGAGAGAGTTACCGTCCAAAAGAGGGAGAGCGAGCGAGCGAGCGAGAGGAGAAGAGGAAGAAGGAGTCTGCGCGTCCGCCGTCGTTCGCCGCCTCTCCCGCCTTGTCTTGCTGTGTTTCCTTCGAATTTGAGGCAAGTAGAGTCCTAAAACCTACCCTTTGCTTGCTGTGATGTGTGTGTAGAAGATGGTAAATTTTGGTTGTGGTAGATGTGATGAAAGGTCGAAGCTATGGGGAGAAATTCGTTGGCCTAGTATGCTGTTTCTGGAAAAACCAGTCTGACCATCCATGAGATTGTGTACTGCATGTGAATTTTTAGTTGGAATCTTGTTTCGATTGCTTAATGAAAGTCATAGAGAACATCTTGAGGAACAATATACTAAAATTTGAGGCAAAAATAACAATTATTGTTTAGTGAAATGATTTTCTTTGGAGAAACTAGATCTAGAATTTGTTGTGCTGACCTTTGGTAATTTCGTGAACTGTAAAGAAACTTTTTAGTTGGAATTTCATTTCGACTTCTTGATAAAAGTTGTAGAGAACTTCTTAGTGAGTAAAATATCAAAATTTCAGAAGAAATGAACAATTATAGATCAGTGAAACTATTTTTATTTGGAGAAGTCGGATCTGGAATCAAAATGCTGACCTAGTATGATTCAGTGAATTTTATAAAATTCTCCGGTTGAAATTTGACCTTATGTTCTGAATGAAAGTTGGTGATGATATGTTAATTAGTAATATAATAAAATTTTAGAGGAAATGGATGAGTTTAGGTTGCTGAAATGATTTTATTTAAAATGGTCAGATCTGGGAATTTTTGCTGAGGGTTAGAGACGGCTACGGTGATTATAGTTTTTAATCTATCACAAATATGATTTGGAGTTCTTCATGAAATATTTACTTCTGGACCTTATATATAACATATGAAAATTTCAGAATTTTTGGAGCTGATTTAAAATTTTTACCGAATTTGTGAATAAAACTGTGCATGGCAATATTCTGAAATTTTAAGGACTGTGGTGCGTGAATTGTACTGATTTGTGTGATGCTCTTTTGATTTGGTGTTCTTCACGAAATATTTTCCTCCAGATATTTTATATAACATGTTAATTTTTTAGAATTTAATAATGTTTTTTACTAATTTTTCAAGAATTATGACCAAAGGAGCGCAATCTGTTTTTATCTGAAATTTTGTTATATTTTCAAAAATAAATGAAATTGCTCCATGTGATATAATGTCTTGAGTGGTTAATTATGCTGCATATGTAGTGACATATGGCATGTTACATGACATCAAAATGTTGGTTTAGACCTTTGATATTATTGCATCAAATGCCATGTTGAAAATAAGACATATATGTGAATATACATGGTGATAATGATGATACCATCGAAGGTGTGAGCTGACAATGCCCCGGGAGTCGGGATGCCCAGAGGTTCAAATGAGTCGATGCCCTTTGAATGCCTAGTTGTATTATGAATACATGCCCGGAGGTTTTCCCCGGGAGTGTCGGGATGCCCGATTGTATTATGATATATGCCCGAAGGGTGAGGGGTTGTATTATGATGCATGCCTAGAGGGTAGGGGTGGGGTAACCATTTTCATGGCGAGCCTCGGAGATTCCTTGTGATGCCAGGTGGGATGTGAGATGCCCGGAGGTGTGTGCCGGAGGCTCCTCGCGATGCCAGGTTGGATGCGAGTGATAAATTATGGGATGCAAACACTGGTCCCTGGAAAGAAAAATGATGAGATCCTTGTGAAAGATAAAATTGAGAATTGAACCATGTGCATGGATGTGTGCTTATGGCTTGGGATGAACCTCATGGAAATGCAAGCATGAAGTGCATGGTGTTATATGCACGTTGCATGGTGATATATGCATGGCTGCTTGATGATATATGTACAAGTGCATGGTGGTATATGCACGTTGCATGGTGATATATGCATGGCTGCTTGATGGTATATGTACAAGTGCATGGTGGTATATGCACGCTGTATGGTGAGGTATGTTCGAATGCATGGATGGTATGTGCTTTATTCGTGATACCTGTTGGAGAAATCTCAGTGAAAGTGTTTTGAAGTTGACAAAACGTTTCCATCGAGTCTAGTCGAAGGTGCGGGACTACGCTAGTTAAAGTCGAAGACTTCCGGACAGCCAAACTCAAGACTCAAAGTCTATCCTCATTGTGATCTCTAATCCGTTGAAGAAAGGTTATCCGTAACTTGATGTTTTGTTCAGATTTAACCTTATCTTACGGAGAAGATCTCGTGGCTGGAGAAGACATATCAGAATCCTTTGATTGATCAAGTTTGATTCAATGACTGAAGATTCGATGATTGTCTAAATATTATTGGAAGGTTCTACTTATGGAAACCGAGATCCTGATTGTATGGGCGAACAGGATTGATGGGCTATCAACACGTTCCTTTAATAGCTCGAACAATCTTCCTAATTGATTCCGTCCAACGGGTAGATTGGAGGAATTCCTTTGGTAAGTGCCAACGGGTATGATGGCATAAAGGAGTATATAAGGAAGATGTTCTTAGTTGTTCAAGATGTGCGCGATAGAAGAATTCCAAAGTCTGAAGCTTCTATTTGTTTAGATAAATTCTTTAAGCGAATACTTGTATACAAAAGAGAGTCTATATTTGTGAGAGACCTTGAGGAGGTGTGGTAGAACATCTACACTGTGGAATCAAGGCAAAGTTGTGCTGTAACTTCTCTTTTGATCATAGTGAAATCCAGCCAGTGGGCTGTCAGTGTGGAAGAGTGGACGTAGGCTTGGAATAAGCCTAACCACTATAAATCCTGTATTCAATTTTCTCTTCCTTACTCTCTATACCTCGATCGTATTTCAATTTGTTAAGAATTGCTTCTGTATTTGAGACAAATTGTTTGTGCGCCTATTCACCCCCTCTAGGTGTTTATACTAGCAATATCAATACCTTGATTGTTCTGTTTGACGCATCATGTAGTTTGGTGGATCTTTACTGTTGAGTGGTTGTACTCACCCCGTTTGGGGACTAACATTTCACACTAGATAAAATACCTCTGCTGCCACTGCCACCGGTAGATGGATCAAGTGGTTGTGTATGACTGCGAGGAGGAGGATAGCAAAGGAAGAAACTTTTGGACACCGACACTGAACGATGGACTCTGAGTATACGACTGTTGGAGGAAATGTCAGTTATCTTTTGAAGTATAGCCGAGTATAGAAGACTATGGCATTTTGATGTACCGATGAATGATGTCCATTTGGTTTAAGTAAATAAAAGTGTTCGGTTTTTACCTATAAATGTTTAGTTGGTGTGCATCGTTTTCTGAATATAGGGAAGGGAGTTGATGGATGTGCTTCCACCATATAGATTGCGCAGGGACCGATCTAAAAGATGTAGACCCCCAGGATTGATAGACCTTCAGGTCAAGCAAGAGAATGGTAAACAAACTGTGGTGGCCCTAATGGTTCGGGGGCTGTCGAGGGGTGCCACAACCTCTTACCCAATTAGATATCAATCTCATCAATCTAGGCAATATGATGTTGAAATCAAGGTGAGATTTTTTACCTAATTGCTGAATATACTTCCAAATTCGGACTTCGAACAGCTACTCGCGACGCAATATGGTGATGCTCGGCGAGGCTCGGGTCCCTACGACTCACGGACGGACAAGATGGTTCGGCATTGGTGCCTCGCTGCAAAATCTAATTTACGGATATGCCTCCAAATCAGAATTTGCCCACGGACGGCTCACGAACGGTGGTGGCGATGCGACGCACTTGCGAGGGAACTGCTCACGATAAGGTGGCCCGCCAAACGAGATCATAGCGAATTAATATTTGGTCTTTTAGTCGAACCAAATAATCTCCACCGAGAGCTCTAAAGTCACTACCTTTTTGTCTTCAATCTCACGTATGCTTCTTTCTCAAGAACTCAAGGTTAAGTCTCCAGATTTCACCATGCAATAAGAGACAAAT
This sequence comes from Eucalyptus grandis, assembly GCF_016545825.1. Taxonomy (NCBI): domain Eukaryota; kingdom Viridiplantae; phylum Streptophyta; class Magnoliopsida; order Myrtales; family Myrtaceae; genus Eucalyptus; species Eucalyptus grandis. The sequence goes on along the minus strand of NC_052619.1, from coordinate 2,839,733 downwards.
TCCACCGCTTCGGCCAAAAATCAAAACAACCCGCAATCTTTGAAGATGTGCTCGTACGATGAATTCATGGCTGGGGACTTCTAGTTGCAACAAGGAAAGAACTCAAATGTGGTGGGTTAGCTTTCAAGCCGTAAGTGTTGCGATGGTGCAGCGAGCAACTCGTCGTTGAGTGGCGCCAGCAATATGGAGTCATAAGAGCAAGACAGCAACCTCCCTGGCATGGCTTCGTGAGCTGGTTGACGGCGGTGAAAGCTCGAGGAAAGGATGGCAACGGCTCATCGGGTTTGCCGAAGGACAAATATTGCTCGGAGATTCAATGGGATTGTCGGGGCGGTGACTGGATTCGGTCAAGAAAGACCTGCACTAATAAAAATTCAAACGAAAGCAAAATAACTGGATCAGTGGAAGTCTTGGGCACGTCATGGACTGCTGTGTTCACCGAAAATCCTGCGAAATTTCAACCAAGAATACAAAACCGGCATTGGCTGCTCATTATAGACTTTGGAAATCACCGGGCGCCCTGGATGTAGAGCTTAGGCGTAGCCAGGAAAGCCGCACGGCACTGGGACCACTGCTGAGCAAGGAACAGGGACCGAAGGAAACCCCCACCGACCGCTGAATTCCGTAGACAAGTCGCGGTCCGGGAGCCGTGCCAGATCTTGTGTTTCTCTCTATCTCTCCACGTTGAGAAATCGTGAATTTTTTATTCTTAGATCCAATCCCCCCGTTCGTGTACCCTCCCTGTTCTTTCACATGTCACTTGCGAATCACACTGATGCACGGCAATAGTTTCTCAGCTTCGTTGGGCAGCAGCAGATGGCAGCAAGGACATCGACGGCGGCGACGAAGATCGGTGAAAGCGTGGCCGTGAGGATGTATGACTGACCGTAGCCTCCCTCTCCTTCCTCTCTATTCACGTGTATTCTCTTGGCTGTGTTTTGAAATTCTGATCGATTTCTCCTCTTGGCTTTTTCTCTCTAAAGCTCTCTCTGTGCCGTGTATTCGAAGTCCTCCTCCTTTCAGAATTGTGGCTGTATGTATCGATTGTGCGCCCCCTTGGCTTTTATACTCGCTTTTTCTGCATATTCCCTTTTGATTGACCATGCGAATAGCTTATTCTGCTATATTGATTTCCTTTTTCAGGCAAATTTCTTCCTTGATTGACTAAATCCCAATCTTCTTTTGATTTCTCAATATATGCTTTCGACGTGCCCAAGATTATATGCCAGATTCCTTTTAATCAGTCGGCCACGGTTTGTCCAAATCTTGCATAAAATTAATCTCCTAATTGAGGACTTTCCAATGAAAATTTCAGTTCTTATAATGTCCATGGGCTTTGCCCAAGAATTTTCATTATTGCGGGTTTAGTCCAATTTCATTAAGCTCAAAGTCATCCATTTAAGTCCATCCGTCATTGGTCCCAATAAAAATAAAAATGCTCCTAAAATTGTATGCTATGCAATTTGATTTTATATATATTTTTTAGGGGTTAAAAATTAATCCCTAATTTTTAATGCAATAAATAAATTAAAAATTATGTACCAAAATTTAGGTGTCAACAGCTGCCCCTCTTTGAAGGTGAGCTCATAGAGGTTGCCTTCAAAGACAAATTGAGACCTAAATTTTGTTCATGTGCATGCAATGAATGATTTTTTGTTGGAAAATGAATTCCCATTTTAAAATGCAATTTATATGATGCATGAAAATGCTAATGCAAATGATAAATGAACTTACCTAAAATAACTTACCTTCAAGGAGGATAGAGTAGTTCGAGGTAGTTGGTGTTACATGTATGGTCGCCTAGTATGGCAATGCTTGGTTGTGTTTAGGACTGGTACCATTCTACAGTCACCTAAACGAGGATTCATTTTCCAGGACCCGTACCATTCTACGATCGCCTGAATGAGGAAATAGGTTTTGTCTAAAACCCATACCATTCTACGGTCGCTTAAACGGGGATTCACTTTCCAGGACCCATACCATTCTATGGTCGCTTGAATAAGGGATAGGTATTGTCGAGGACCCGTACCATTCTACGGTTGCTTTGATAGAGATTTTGCTTGGCTAGGACCCGAACCATTCTTCGGTCGCCCAGCGTTGCAACATAGATCATCTGACCAAGACCCGAACATTTCTTTGGTCGCCTTAATCAGACTGATTCTAAAGAAAAATCTTTGGGGGACAGCTCAATCGAGTGTCGATTAAGAGGAATTTCGGGCTACAGAAGCACGCCAGATCAATATAAAGGACTCTAGGCTATGAAAGTACGCCAGGTCAATATAAAGGACACCGGGCTACGGAAGCACACCAGGTCAATGAAAGGGACTCTGGGTTACAAAAGCACGCTATGTTAATATAAAGGACACCGGGCTACAGAAGCACGCCGGGTCGATGAAAGGGACTCTGGGCTACGAAAGCATGCCAGGTCAATATAAAGGACACTAGGTTACGGAAGCACGCCGGGTCGATGAAAGGGACCCTGGGCTACGAAAGCACGCCAAGTCAATATAAAAGACTGCTTGACCGAGTCAAGTGTCAATGCACTTGAGAGGGATTACCTGCACAATGATAAGTATTTAGAGTATGGGTAGAGATATGCTTACTTGGTGATATATCTGATTCTTAGGGATATGTCTTCTGGAGTTTAGATATCCTGTGGAGGTCTTTCACCTCCTGGTAGAAAGTAAATTTTGAGAACATCAAGGATGCACCTTGAATGTTCGTGATGGTTTCTCATCTTCTAATATCATGAGGCATTCTGAAAGGAACCTAAATGTCAGGAGCTCTTGGGTCTTTGAGAAAACATTATCTGTCAGACATGATTAGAGCAAAAATGCATTCACCAAAGAAATAAGCAATTAAGGCTATTCTGGAATGCACACTTCAAAATTCACTGGATTTTTTATTAATTCAATCGGGGTTCATGTATAATGACCTTTGCATCACCCAAATTTCCACTAGAGAGAATTATCGTTCAAGACAATTTTCACTCATGACAAGGACTTTCTAAGAATACCAAATAAGAGACTTCCAGTTAGAAAGGATTTTCACTCGCTCTCATTCAAAATGGCTATTTTAGGAGAACCACTCCATCTCACTATCAGCATACCAACAAGAGTCTAAGTATTCTCGCAAACAGTATGACTTTACCAATCTGAGAGGTCTTTAATAGGGACCATAATGTGGGCTTGGTCAGTGGCTTAACAAAGGGATTCATTGAGTCAAGGCAATTGAAAGAATAATTATGTAATCATCTTTGGGTTTACAAGTCAAGAACCCTGCAAAATGAGAAAGAAATGATCTTGCTCACACTTCTTCGAGTGATGCTTAAAACATGTGAACCCCTACGTTAATTCAAGTGCCCTAATCAGAAGAGACTTTTGCAAGGGACGTAAAGTAGGCTGGGTTCTTAGGTTGAGAAATGAAATGATCATTAGGCTCAAAATATGTGTAAAGGGTGAAAGTTAATGATCATCTTGACATTGTCGCCAATCTTCTTCTTCATTAGCAATGTGCTCCACTAATTGTAAAAACTCAGTATTTGTGCTCTTTGAATACTGCTCCATTGGGATTCAATTCTTGTAATTGACAGTCACTTATTTTGACTCTTTTTTTTTCATCTATGGGCATTGGCCTTGCTTTTAGCAGGCACACCGCTTTTTCATATCCCTAGTTCCTATTCATTTTTTCTTCACCTTTTTTATGGGCATTGGCATTGCTTTTACCAGGCACACTGCTTTTTCATACCCCTTAGTTCTATTTTTGTTTCAATTCTTGCGCACAGTGCATGCGTCAAGGAATTACACTCTGAATAAGACTTAAACTTTCAAGGGTCTTCATCTATCTTTTGCCTTGCCCCAGTGTGTGGGATGATCACCAATTGGGTTTAAAGAAATGAAAAATTGCAGGCTCAAATGGGCTATGCAAAAGGTATAAGTATGTAGGATAGAGAAAGAAATGCTCTTCATCATTCTAAGGCACTTAAATTAGCACATGAATTCAATATGTTAGCACAACTTGAAGATTGATGCAAGTGAAAGTAAGAAAACTTCTTTTCATTTTTCTCACCTCATGATGCCACCTCACCTCCGATTTGCGCCGATGTGGGGTGGTTCTTGACAGGGGTAATTTGAAAGAATTTCCACAAGCGTATGGGGGCTCAAAGAAGTTAAGCAATGGATCACTTGTAGTGTTTGGGATAGAGAAATGAATTGCCTCTCATCATTTCGGTTGTTGTATCTTTTGCGAGAGAACTCTTCACCTTATGGATGTGAACCTTCCTACACTCATCTCACAAGTGTATGAGTAGGGGACTGTGTATAGGATAGGGTTCGCCTTTTATCATTCCAACTCGTCTCATTTAGTATGCTCAATCAATTCCACATCATTCATTAAATTAGTCCATCCTGATGTTCCTTAGTGGAATTGGTGGACAAAACATATAAGAGTCACCATGCAAAATCCCTTTTTAAAAGAGCCCAACAGTTTTAAGCATGAAAAATTGTCAAACAATTTTCCACACTGCAAAATGGTTTTAAGCATTCATTCAGGGAATTCTCCCACAAAAGGGACTATCTCAGTAATGGGTGCTCTTGGATTGCACCTATTGAAAGGGAATAAACACACTATTTAACTAATCAAGACTGAAATACGATCTTCAATTTGATAGACGCTCTATTCTTGCTTTTGCCCCTAATATGCCTTTTTTCATATTCTTTCTCCCTAGGCCAAGAAAATAATTCTCTGAAACATAAAGTAAATGAGTTAGAAAATTAAACAGGGCTAACCTAATGCATGCTTTTGGAAACAATTTGAAAAGATATTATTTTTTTAAGGATTTTTTTTTATGAGGAAGCATAAAGAAGCTCAGTCCTCGAATTCTCCTTAGATGACATTTTCTTTTCATTGTTGGATATCGTCACCAAGTTGGTTTGGTGTGCCTCATTATGCCCTCAAAATTAGAAATAAAATTGTAATTTCATTGAATATAATCAAATGAATTACATTATTGGAATGGAAAATGCAAACAAGCAAACCCTAGAAACAAAAACAATAATTGAAATCTCATAAAGCAAGAAGTCATAAAAAATTTGAAGTCCTAGAAGATAAGAACTTCATCACTTAGCGATAGCGTTTGCGCCTCCATCATGGTTGGGTGGAGGATTTTTTTGATTACTGCTAAAAGAGAACACCTTTGCATCCAAGAGGTCTTGGACCTTATGCTTCAAGACATATCAATCATCATTGGAGTGACCAACCTCTCCCATGTGATAGTCACACTTTTTGGAGGGATTATATGCAGGATAATGCTCGGGATTTTGGTCGCTTCGGCTCAGTAGAGAGTAATCCCTTCTTCTGGAGGACATGCAAAACTTTGGATAAGGGTCCAGGAAGAGGTGTAAACTGTCTCCTACCATTATGTCGTCAACCCAAGAACTGATGTCCTCCACCTTGCTGCTTAATCGAAATCTTAATTACCGAAGCGTGATTGGATGTATCACGATTCAGTTGAGCATAGGCCATATTAATCTCAGCTTCAAGGTCCTTCTCCTTCTTAGTATAAAATCTCTTCTTAGATGGTTCAGTAAACCACCCTTCTCTTATCCCCATCTCGATTTGTTCTCCCACGGGAACAAGTTGGTTGAAGTTTTTGACATATGTGCTAGCCATCCGGTTACGGAGCTCAGATGGAAGAGTCTTGACGAACAACTTCATCAACTCCTTGTCAATAGGCTCAGGAGTGATTTGAGCTGCCAGATTTCGCCATCTCACAGCGTACTCCTTAAATGATTCACTCATCTTCTTCTCCATTCTCTCAAGATCTTCTCGGGAAGGTGCAATGTCCATGTTGAACTTATACTACTTAAGAAATGCGTCAGCCACATCATTCCAGGTGTCGAGAAGGTTCACATTCTTCATGACATACCAGTTCAGTGCAGGCCCGGTCAAATTCGCATGGAATGATTGGATCATGAGGGGCTCATTCTTGACATATTGAGCCATACGCACATGGTACATCTGAAGATGAGCTTTTGGGCAAGAAGTACCATCATATTTCTCAAAATCAGGCATTTTGAACTTCTTTGGCATCTTGACTTTCTCGTACATGGACAAGTCAAATGGGAGTGAACTCTGTGACTCCTGCAATTGTTTCAGCTTTTCTTCCAATTTCACGAAGCGTTCATCTTGCTCCGCCTTAGAGGCATTGTTAAGCTTAGGCTTTTCCACATTGATCAAGAATGAGTCATCTTCCAGGTCAGGCATGTCATCCTCACCCATTTGGGTCTTGTTTGCCTGCTTTGGGACAACTATCTCAGGGAGAGCGGATGCAGGAGCTGGATTCATTCGGAGGGATTGGATTTGAGTTGTTGTAAGCTCCATGGAGGTGGCTAACTGTTAGAGTTGACCTTCCATAGCGGAGATACGATCACGCATTTCAGTTTGGTTGGCCATTCTAGCTCTTAATCACGTGATGATGGGCGAACGTGATGGATCTGTTATAACCTAAATTAAAGAAATGAACAAAAATAAGTATCTCATATGAAATATGCCGGTCCATGGCAATGATCTAAAACTTTTATTCATCAATGGAGCTTTTGACAAGCCTAATAAAAACTTGAAATGCCCTAAACAAATGAACTAGGAAAGTAAATTACTCAACTTCCTAAACATTAATCTAGAAGTGAAAATAATGAGATTGATTCAAGACTTCATCTAGCTTGATCATTATACACTCGGGAAACCACTCGACGCAAACGCTTATTATCCTCTTGAGCTTTTTCAGCAACTCTTTTGAGGCGTTTATTCTCAGCACAATTGGTGATCTTCAATGGCACCTCTGGTATCTTCAGAAGCAGCTCCTTAGGAATCTTGTGTTGTTGAATGTACTTAGTCGAGGCATAGTACTTCATTTCTTTACCCTTCAACTCTTCCTTGGGCCATTTAAGCTTTCGAGGATGGCACATGTCCCACATTGATTTGATAGTGAGAATGGAATCTTCATGGCCTCAGCTTCCATCAAGGAAGCTCTTGCACGACTTGATATTGACGGGTCACTCTAGTTGGATAGTACTCTAATGCTCCAGTGAATCCCAATAGAGGGATTGGACCAACTCCTCCACATGAGAGTCTCGCTACCCGAACTTGGAACCATTTAGCATGCCATAGGAAGCCCTTGGAAGTTGGTTTTTTCATGAAAGCTAGCCACCTAGAATAATGATAATCCGGTGCATGTTTTTGGTTGTTCTCAAATCTCATAATAGGGTGATTAGAATTACTAACATCATGTATAGTCATTAGACCACCAAAACCCTTTATATGAGAAAGGAACCAAATTTGCAAAAGTTCAGGAGAGGAATGGAGAGTCTTATCACCACCTCCTTTGAATTGAGTGAGAGAAAGAAAAGTTTCAGTCAGGATAGTGTTTACAAATTTTTTTCCTTCCAACACTTGTCTAACTAATTGAGCAATCAAAGGGTTAATAGCAATCTTGCAGTAAGGAAATACTACAAACCCAAAGAAGGCTAAAAGGAAAATCCTACGCATTTGAAATAACGTGCCTTTCTCAAAATATTCTTTTAGGAAGGATAAAGGACATGTATTGTGGTGAACCATTAAAACCTCTCTTATATCATCTTCCTTAATCCTCAGAAAATCAGATAAAGCCATAACAGGATCTATTCCAATAGGCGGACTAATCAATTCAGCTTTCAAGGATTTTCCTATGGCAATGCTATACTATTCCAAGGTGGGAGTGAACTCATGCTTACCGCCGAAGATAAAGGTAGAAGTCTCGGGGCACCAAAAGTGGGTGAGTGCTTGGATGAGGCCGACATGGATGTTGACACGTAGCAGTGGAAGCAGTCGACCAATATGTGCTACGAATTGACGGCCATCTAGATCTAACTTGTCCCACCAAGTGCTAAGCTCTCTCTTCCTTTGGAGGGAGAATAATTCGAATGTCTGGTGTCCCCATTGTATATTGATCAAGACTCAGGACAATCCTAATGCCATGGATCGACAAAATAATACGATAAAGTAAGTAAATTGCAAAGGCCAAAAATTTAGAGAACTTACTTTACCAATGATGGGCAATCACATAGACATGCGCATAGTAAGTGGCTTGATTTCTAATCTATAAGGCTTATCAAGATAGAGCCACAAGGATGATCAAACTAGCCACAGGCTTGTGGACTATGTTGGGTCCTCATGACTCTGGCTTAGTCAAAGAGCCGACCCAGGTCGCAGGCATGCGGACCGAGGTGGGTACTCTTGACACCATGAAAGAAACTTCGGGATTGAGATGGACGACTCGTACCGCAAGCATGCAGTCGAAATGGCATTCATCTCAATACCATTCTAGATGATCCTATGCGGCCCAGGTCCGACAGTAGGTTGTGTGTGCAAAAGTGTAGTGTAAATGAAAAACAAGCACGACAGTTTATATCAAACAACACTTCGTTCATGGAAATAAACCATACATTCCTACACTTCCCTGCAAAACAAAGGTAAGCAAACACTTCCCCTTATACCTCCCATTCTGCAAGAACATTTAACACCTTAAAAGTTAGGGGCGTACTTAGAATCCTCGCTGTCAAACAAAAACATTTTTCAAAAGAAAAGAAAAATTGGCCTAAGTCCACTAAGAGTTTTAACTCAAGTCCCCAGTGGAGTCGCTAAGCTGTCGCAACCTAAATTTCGGATGTGAACCACCTAGGGTTTGGCTAATGGATTGTTAAGCCTAGACTTAACTTGGGCTCTCCCAAGCCCATATCAAATTGCGACTTAGGTTCGAGTTCTTAACATGCAAATAATATTTCAGTTAGGAGTCACCACTAATCTATTTTTGGTGGGTTGATTAGAAACCCAAGTAAAGTAACGGGAGATTTACTTTACTCCTACAAACCAGATATTGTGAGTTTGAGGACTTGGTTACACCAGATTTCTCTAACGCCCTTTCGGTACATTTTTCTTTTATTTTGAAAAAAATTGTTTAGTAGGCAATTTGAATTGATTTTAAATCTATTTCCCTAACATGTGAGGTTATCATGCGAGTGTGCAAACCACCAATTAAACACCCAAGTAAAGCAATAAATAAATTGCAGGACTTACCTCATAGCAACGAAATCATCTGCGTTGTTAGATCAAAATTCACATCAGCAGTCCTAAATATGATTTCTAATTAACACGCAATTTTTGTTTTTTGTTTTTCACTTATTTAATGAAGATCATGCAATATGCAATGCATGCTACTAACCTAACATGAAATAATATGACACGGTAATATGGCTTAAACTACATGACATAAATAAAATGCAGTCTGTCCTAAAGAATGAAATTGATTTATTCTAAGATAATTTTTTTGGTATTTTCCATGAAATTTCGAAATTAGAAAAATACTGAAATTACCTAGCTAGATTAAGATTCTATCCAACTTATATTAAGGATTAGGCCGGACTAAACCCTAATTTAAACTAAGATATTATCTTAACTTAGCAATCTCTAACCTAAGATGCAATCTATCTAAAAAATCAATCTAAACTTAAAATGAAACATGCAATTTTATCCTAATATGCAATGACGTACAAAAGATGCCTTAATTCTACATGACATATGCATGATGATTTTTTTGTTTTTTTTTATTAATTTCGAAATTAAAAATTGTCCAATAATTAAACGTGCAAAAAAAACTAACATCCTAAATGAATGCATCTTTTTTGGATTTTTATTTAAGGAATTCGAAATAAATAAATTTCCTATTCTAAACATGCAAAATAACCCTAAAATAAGTAATATTCTAACATGAACCTAATCTAACTCAAATGTTTTTTTTTTCCTTTTACAGGAGCAAACAAATAAAGGCATCAAGAATAGAATGGCACCAAATCAAGCAAGATATCATCCATGTCCATTTAATTTTGGGAAATAAATTGACGTATCGTATCTCACGCATGAGATCGGATTGACCAATTTTTAAATAAAATCACGAATCGTATCTCGAGCGTGAGATCGGATTGGTGATTTTTCTGTACGATTGTGAGTTGTATTTCGAGCATAAAATCGGACTGTCAATCATGTGCACATTGTGAAATTAGGGAATAAATCCCTAATTTAAAAAGATTTTCGAGAAAATTTGGATTAGATGCATCATCGGAAGATTTGAATTTAAACGCAATATCAACAAATTAAGTAAGGAAATTATCAAATTAAATTTGGATAATATCTTTACCTATTTCGTAATATCGTTCCCAAATTTGGACTTGTCGGATGATGGGACCAGCGATGGCTCGTGGTGGATGATGCTGGAACCAATGCGGCGGCCGCTGGAATCGCTGGATGAAATACCGGAAAGCTGCGGAGTAGGCGAGGACTGGCTTCGTTGATGTGGGCCTCGGAAAAACGGCGTCCGAGATGTGAGAATTGCATGAATCAATCTCCACAAATCACCACTCACAATTCCTCTTTAACTCCCTATTTTTTATTCCTCCACTCACTAATAGCGTCTCAATGCTTCATGCCCTCTTTCTCCCTGTGGATTGTCTGTTGTCTTGTGGCTTTCAAGAAAATTTGCTTCTTTTGCATTTGACCGTGAGTGGATGATTCACGGTTGATGCTTCTTAGCACGATGAGACGGTTTCTGGTGATGTGCACAAGGTTGGGATTAAAAACTATTAAGAACAATTCACTGGAGACTCCACAAACAACAGGAGTTTTGGACGTGATGAGGGTAGCAACGGACGCTTGAATGCCGCGTCCCAAGATCAGCGGCAGCGGCAACTTTCGGATGCTCGGAAAGTCTTACCCGCTTGTGGGAAACCTGCAAAACAAAGAAAAGTTTTGTTGTCACTAGGAAGGATCGTGAACACCGTTGGTCCGGGGTCACGATGCAACAGCAACGGCTTGAGATAGAGGGCTGCTGCGTTGTCTCCGGTCACTGGACTCGTGGCAGGGAATGGATTCTTTGAGCAGTACCGATGATCAGCACCACAACTCGTCGTTAGGATTGGGGCTGGGCTTGGCAGCGTAGCAAGTGAAGAGTAAGAGACGTCATGGACAGCAGCTCGGGACAATGGCTCGGTCGTGCTCGGCGTTGTCAGATATGTGGCTAAGTAGCGGCGTGAGTCGTTGGACGTCGTTGGGCTCCCTTTTTTAAGATACCCGGGATGCTTGCTGCGTCGAACTACGGATGGGGGCGTTGGGGAAGCCACGGAAAGCGTCCAGAATATAGGCAAAGGACACGGCTTGCCCAAGAAGGAGTCCAATTTCTTTTGTTGACCTTTGACTTAGCTTCCTCCTCCTCTCTTCCCTCAATGAACCGACGTACTCTCATAATACGCCCTCTCTTTGTTGACTATTGAAAAAGAGACAGAAAAGTCTCTTTCCTCACGTGTATCTCTCTAGTATTCTATGCACTCTGAAATTCTGAATTGCCGGCCTCCGATTTTTTGTGTGGGCTGTGCTGTGGCCTTGTATAGAATTGTGTCGCCCCCTCTGAAATCCTACACGAAAAACCTTTTTATAGGTTGAAGATTAGGGTTTTAATTTCCTTTTCAAATCAACATATGTGAAGATTTCTTTTTCGTACGCAATATCATTTTTTTATTTTCCACATCTCTTGATTTTATCGCCTAGAGATAAGATTGCAACCCGATTTTCTTAAATTCCAAAAATCCACCGTAATATCATTTCAAATCTCCATTTAGGTAATTTTTGTCATTAAAAAAAAAGGCTCAGGCCAATTTACTTGCTTCATGGGCTTAGTCCGACTTGCCAAATTAAAGCTTAGAGCCACTAATTCGAACCCATCTGCCACCAGTCCAATAAATAAATGCACAAAATGCAAATTAAAAACAAATGCACATAAATTAATATGCTATGCAATTAATATATATATATATATATATATATATTAGGATAAAATTAACCCTTAATTTTTTAATGCGATAAATGACTAAACGGGTTACCAAAATTTAGGTGTCAACACTTAGAAGATATCTTATATCTAGCAAGTTTTGATCCGCAAATTGGAGGAAGGTATTACATGATATTTTTGCAAGGGTTTTTATCCATTATACAAGAATTTGCAGGTGACAAAAGAATCTTCCATATGAATTTTGGAAAGTTGGATCAGAAAATTGTGGAGATTCTGTACTATTTTTTGGAGGCTCAAAGATTCTATTCCTTGTGCAAAATTTTTGCTTATTGAGGAAATCCCTTATGCGTTGTACGAAAGGTTGAGTAGTTCTAAATTTTAATAATTAATAATTTTATATATGCTATTCCATTTATTTATTTCAAGAAAGGGCATTCTATATTACGTGAATATTATTACATCTTACTTTTGGAAAAAGTTTGTTAAGTTTATGCAGGTTGAATTCGATAAGAGCTTGATTGAAGAAAATAAATTTTTGCCTCGAATTTCAAAATGCAAGTGATGGTTGCAGATGTTGTTGCTACAAAGGGAATAATGGAAAAATATTTAGTTCAACGTGCACAAGCAACAATTGTTTCTATTCGCAAATATTGTCATGATCACAGGGGAGAAATCGAATCCAAGAAAAAGAAATGAATCGTGATCATCTAAAAAATGTAACAAATTGAGGGGGAGCATTTATCAATTTTGGAAAGATTTTTTTGAATCGATCATGATCTTGATTATTTTGGAAGGAAGGAAAATGTAAATGGGACAAAAATTGTTGAGATCTATGAAATCCGGTTAGTGCATCTTTTATTTCCTTTTGTCATTAACAAATATTTTATTCTTTTTACCCAAAAAAAATATTTTATTGATATTATCATTATGATAAAAAAAGGGTAAGCAAATTTTATAATGCATCCGTGATTTTTATTGGATATTTGTTGATATATATGATTGAAGTGAGTCATATCATATATCTTTAATATTGGACTTATTTTATAGAAGTTGATTTCTAGAAAATTGTGTTTCATGCAAGATATTTTATATTCTCTACGTGACCCTTTTTCATTATTATCGCTTTTTGATTATGACAAAAAGGGGGAGAGAATATAAATATGCATATGTGTTGATATTTATTGAGCTGCGACTATCTTTACATATATAATTATATGCTAAATCTATTTGCTATCTTGAATTACATTATTCTTTGAGATTGCCTTGATTGGTTATCTTTAAGAGCATGATTACACATCTACATATTCAGAGATTGTTTTGTCATCATCAAAAAGGGGGAGATTGTTAGGGAAATCCCTTATGATGTTTTGAAGATGACAAAATAAATCAAAGTTTACTAACGTGTTTAATTGTTGAGTAACAGACTATGCAGATGAAAGAACATATTATCAAAGTCTATACTTGAAGGAATCAAAAGACTGAACGTAACACATGTCCAAAGTCTATTCTGAAGATTTCTAGACTTTTGTGTCAAAGTTTGAAGATTGCCAAACTTTAGTGTCAAAGTCTGTTCTACATCAGAAGTTTGCCAACTCTGACAAATTCCAGACTAAACGTGAATGAAGAACCAGAAGACAGATTCTATGCTAAAATTGAACTTATTCAGACCGTGTCCAAACCTTAAAGCTAAATCTGTTCAGAAGTAGAATATGTTCAGACTCAGATTGTAAAGTCTATTGCACTCAGACTTTACATCCAGATTCGACAGAATGTAACACAAGCCCCAATCATATAACGGCTAGTGATCTGGTTTGGATTCTATATCAAGATTGATTTGATTGACTCAATCTAATTGATTGACAATTAGATCTTAAAGACAAGAACTTTCTATACAAAGAAGATCTACTTATGGAAACCAAGATTCTGTTTGTATGGGTGATTATAATCAATTTGGGATTTTACTTCTGTCACTCAACGGCTACCAAATCTGCTAGATACAGATCTGTCCAATGGTTAGATTGGAAGACGATCCTCTAAGATATTGTCCAACGGATATTTTGGAAGTGGAGAAGTATTTAAGGAGATGAAGGACCGATGAGCAAGTAAGAGATGGAGCGTAGAATTTATAATTCCAAAGTTTGAGCGATCTTCGATCATACACTTGTCTTTGGTGAGCTTAAACATTTATGATCATGAGAGAAATACCAAAAGAGTGACTTAGTGAGATAGTGTGATCTACTACTAAGTGTTTGCACTCGTTGTAATCTCTTGTTGATTGCATAGTAGAATCCAGCTAGAAGGCTGTTAGCGTGGGAGAGTGGACGTAGGCTTGATTTAAGCTGAACCACTATAAACCTTGTGTTCTTATTCTCTTTCCCTAAACTCTTTACTTTAGTTCGTAGTCCTATATTACTGTTTACAGTCTTTTACATTTTTAGATTATTTTTCTCAAAAGTTGAATTAAGTTGTTGAGTCTTGCAAAAACTTCTTTAACACCTATTCACCCCCCTCTAGGTGTTCTTACTAGCCCTATCAAAATCTACCTCAAAGACTAATGTCTCCAACTCTGAAGCGAAGCTGATGTATCCGATCAACATCGGATTCAAGTTCTCTCTACCTCACACTATTCTTATGCACATGTATAGGACAGTGGTGAAGGACAAGGGGCAACTTTTTTATTATGCTCATGTTACTCGCTTATTCAGACATTTCAATATTCTACCTCCTAAAATTCTGTGTTTTTGAACCATTGCTCCAATGGTAGTGGGACTGAAGATGGTTTCCAAGATGCGTCTGAAGGAGTTGAACAAGGTTTCGGAGAGTATTAAGGAGAAGTCTCCTGTCAATGCACAACAAGACTCTATAGCAGGAAAAAAAAGGCAAAGAGCCCATAAGCGAACCTATCAAGAAGCGGAGAGCCCTCATCTTGCAGGATGAAGAGGATGAGGACGAAATCACTCTCTCTGCATTTGCCTTACGGAATTTACAGAGTTATGTCAGCTTTAAAGGGCCAGAGGACACATAAAATAGAGAAAGAGAAGAGACAGAGAAGAGAAATGAAGAAAGAGAAGCGATGAGAACAGAGAAAGAAGGAAGAACAGAGGAAGATGAGAGAGGAAGAAAACAAGATGAAGAAGAAGATCAAAATGATTCTCTTGAACCTGCTTTTAGAGAAGAAGGAGAAAAACAACATCACCTTGTTGCTGAAGAAGAATACTTTTCTCCACTCGAAGGCACAAAAACAGGGGGGGCTGCTGAAAAACGAGGTATTTCTTCACCTGTCTTCACTAATGATGTTAGTAGATCTCCCATAGATCCAGATGATGTGTATGCCTCTCAATATCCTGAAGCAGATCCTGAAGCATCCTCTCCAAGTCCTGGTGATCGAACAACTGATGTTCCCTCACATCCCAAAACTCATGGAATTGATTCGGCTGGACCCAGTGCTACATTGGAACCAACAATAGACTTTCAAAGGCTACTGGATCTCATTTTGGATTTGAAGGGTCAGCAATATGGATTCGAGTTGGAGATGAAGAACATGATGACAGTTTTCAAATCAACTTTAGACTCTTTGTAAGAGCAGTCACAAGCCCTGAAGACTCAAGTGCAAGAGAATGCAAAGGGTGAGGACATTCAATAGCTAAAGCAGGCTTTGAAAAATGTCGAGAAGACTGTCAAATCTATGGGGGATTTCTAGGTCGTTTGCATCCCCAAGCAGCTCTAATTTTACCAAACTCTTTTTCGAATTTTTCTCAACTTTTTGCTATTGACAAAAAGGGGGAAAGTTATGTAGATTTGGCTTGATACTTTTTGATGACATTTCTATTTGGTTTGTTTGGTTTTGGAGTTTTGACTTTGGACTGGTTTACTTTTGGACTGTGGACTATTGTTAGATTGTGAATCTTTTTTATGCTTGCAGTATTAAACTTCGTGATATAGATTGTGGCTGGATCTGATATTTACTTTGCAGGTTTAACATGTTTTCTGTGGTTGCAGAATCAAAGTTATCCAGGTCCTAATCATCTTATTTTTATAAGATATCACGTTTTGTTTAAGTATTATTTTATAGGTCAAAAATTTTCAAATCTACAGGAAAGTTTTGTCATCATAAAAAATGGGAAGATTGTTAAAGAAAATTCATTTATTGTTTTGAAGCTGACAAAACCTTTCTGAAAGCCTAATTTGAAGGCTTAGAGTCTTAGGTATTATAGTCTGAAGAAATTCAGACTCTACTGTCAAAGTCTGAAGACCGTTAGACTTTAATCTTAAAGTATGCCCTCACTGACAGATTTCAGATCGACAAGTGAAGACTTATCCAGATGCAAGTTTATCTTCAAGGATTCAGTTCATATGATTTATGGAAGATCTTACCGCTGGATATAGCACTTTATGATCAATTATTCTTATTGAAATCGATTCGGATAATCAGATCTCTTGAAAGGCAAAGTATACTTGGAAAGTTCTATTTATGGAAACCAAGATCCTGATTGTACGGGCGAGCAGGATTGATGGACTATCATCACATTCCTTAAACGACTCGAGATCTCCCTAATTGATTATGTCTAATAGGTAGATTAGAAGAACTCATTTGGAAAGTGCCAACAGTTATAGATGATAATGCTAGTATGAACACCTAGAGGGGGTGAATAGGTGTTAATTTTTTTTTGCAAGACTTAACAACTTAATTCGACTTTTATGAGAACAATAGACTGAAGATGTAAAAGACTGTAAACAATTATATAAGACTGCGAATTAAAGTAAAGAGTTTAAGGAAAGAGAATTGAAACACAAGGTTTATAGTGGTTCAGCTTAGACCAAGCCTACGTCCACTCTCTCGCACTGACAGCCCACTGGTTGGATTTCACTAAGAACCAAAAGAGATTTTATAGTCTTACGTCCTTGATTCCACAATGTAAAGACTTTACTACACTTCCTCAAGGTCTCACAAGTATTTAATATCTCTTTTGAGTATAGTTTAAGCTCGACAAATTGAAACGGTGAAGAACTAGGAGCTTCAAACTTTGGAATTTTTCTTTCACGCACATACTCGAATAACTTGAGCGTCCTCCTTATATACTCCTCAATGCCATTATAACCGTTGGCACCTTCCAAAGAAGTTCTTCCAATCTACCCGTTGGACATAATCAATTAGGAAGATCTCGAGTTATTTAAGGAATGTGATGATAGCCCACCAATCATGCTCACTTATACAATCAGGATCTAGGTTTCCATAAGTAGAACCTTCCAAGTATACTTCGCTAATCAATAGATCTAATTATTCAAATTGATTTCAATAAGAATAATTGATCACGAGATGTTATTGCCAGCCATGAGATCTTTTTCAACCGTACGAACCAAATCCTTAAAGATATACTTGCATTTGGATAAGTCTTCTTCATCGGATAAATCTTTTCTTCATCGGTCTGGAAACTATCAGTGAGGGTAGACTTAAATCTTGAGTCTGGAGGTCTTCAGACTTTGACGATAGAGTCTGCAAGTCTTCAGACTAGACTAATGGAAATGTTTTGTCAACTTCAAAACAAATAATGAAGTTTTCTCCAACAATAGAGGCATAAAGAAGTATATAAGGAAGACTCTCAAGTTATTCGAGTGTGTGCGTGAAAGAAAATTTTCAAAATCTGAAACTTCCCAGTTCTTTGCTATTTCAATCGTTGAGCTTTATTTGTACTCAAAAGAGAGAGCAAACACTTGTGAGACTTTGGTGGAGTGTAATAGAGGTTCTACATTGTAAAGTCAAGGACGTGAGATTGTAAAATCTCTTTTGATCCATAGTGAAATCCAGCCAGTGGGTTGTCAATGCATAAGAGTGGACGTAGGCTTAATCTAAGCAAAACCACTATAAACATTGTGTTTCTATTCTCTCTCCCTACAACTCCTTATTTTAATTCGTAGCTTTATATAACTGTTAAAACTGATTACATCTTTAGTTTATTATCTTCCAATAGCAATTTACTAAGTCTTGCGAAAATTTCTTTAAAACACTTATTCACCCCATTTTAGGTGTTAGTACTAGCCCCTTCAGGTTGTCGTGAAAATCTCGAGAATTCAAATACGGACAGAGGGTATCAAAATGATAGAAAAATCAGTCTAGTGCCAGCCAACGAGAATTTTCCAATTTAGTGGTGTCACTCACGATTAGCCACACATCTTAGTCTTATCGACCTATCTTTGATCTCAAATGGATTTTTAACTGTGCCGTAATGGCCTCTAAAGATGAGAATGGTCGAGAAGCCAATTCCTGGTCGAATTCTCAGGTCTATCATATTAAAATTCCTTAATGGCTTCCCTGGATAATCTAGTTATCTTGAGAGTGATCAACTCTGAGAACAACTCAATAGGCGCGTCGATGAAATGCCCGATTTATTTAATATAAAACAAAATTGAAAATCTGAAATGTCACAACTTTTTCCCTCTTATAAAAATTTCATTCTCGAAATTTAAACCATTACAAAACCTAAGTAAAAAGGTGAGGGTACAACTGTCTCATTGATTCTTCAGTCTCCCATGTCGCTCCTTCAGTACTGTGGTGTTGCCAGACCACTTTGATCAATGGGATGGTCTTTGTACACAGAACTTGTTCTTCCCGATCTATTATCTGAATCGACCTTTCAACGTATGACACACGGTCATCCATGTCCAATTCTTCAAAATTAAGCACGTGGGTCGGGTCAGGCTTGTACTTCCTTAACATCGACACGTGAAAGACGTCATGCACTTGCGCCAATCTCGGGCGGCAATGCAAGACGATACGCTAAGGTCCCAATTCTCTCAAGAATTTCAAACGGACCTACGTACCTTAGACTCAGTTTTCCTTTCTTACCAAAGCGTGAAGTTCCCCTCATTGCGGACACATTCAGAAAAACATGATCACCAACTTGGAATTCCAACGATCTCCGGCACTTGTCTACGAAACTTTTCTGTCTGCTCTGAGCGGTCCTTAATCTATCTCTGATCACTGCCATGGCATCCACTGACTGGTGGACTAACTCTAGACCTGTGATCTTCCTTTCTCCAACATCATCCCAACATATCGGTGTTCTCCATGCTTGGCCATACAACGCTTTGAATGGAGCCATCTGGATGCTCTACTGATAACTGTTGTTGTAGGCAGATTCCACCAAGTGTAGTTATTCTTCCCAACTTCCTTTGAAGTCTAGTACGCAAGCTCACAACATGTCTTCGAGGGTCTGAATTTTCCTCTCAGACTGACCATCCGTCTGAGGATGATATGCCGTACTATTCTACAGCTTGGTACCTAAGGCACTTTGTAAGCTCTTCCAAAAAGTGGTGGTAAACCTCAGGTCTCTGTCTGAAGTTATCGTCACTGGCACTCCATGCAGACGAACCACTTGACGGACATACAGATCTGCGTGTCTATCCAAACTGAGGTCCTTTCAAATTGCAATGAAGTGAGCCGACTTCGTCAGTCTGTAGACTACTATCCAAATCGAATCATTTCCTCCTTGATTCCTTGGTAGTCCAGTCATGAAATCCATCATGATACGCTCCCATTTCCATTTTGGGATCTCGAGAGGTTGTAGAAGTCGTCCCGGCTTGCAATGCTGAGCTTTCACCTATTGACAAGTCAAACACTTGGCGACATGCTTGGCGATGTTTACCTTCATACCTAACCACCAATAATGTTGACGCAAATTCTGATACATCTTGGTACTACTAGGATGAATGTTATAACTGCTACAATGTACTTCTGACAAGATATCCTCTCTAAGCTCTACTTCGTCAAGTATAACCAAACATCATCGGAATCTCAGTATTCCTTCATCAGAAATTTGAAAGTCAGCATTTCTTTTCTCAATGTCCTCTTGTAGAACTTTCTGCACATCAGGATCTGTCGATTGGAGTAACTTGATTCTGATCTGGACATCCGGTTCAATTCTGAGGGTGGCCATAAGACTTGAAAGGTGGCCTACCTCAAACTTGAATACCGAATCTCGAGCTCTCACAATTAGGTTCCACTCCTTAATCAATATATGAGCAACTGAAGACTTTCGACTCAAAGCATCGACGACCTTATTCGCCTTTCCCGGGTGATATAAGATATCACGGCCGTAGTCCTTCAGTAATTCCATCCATCGGCGCTGTCTCATGTTCAACTCCTTATGAGAGAACAAGTACTTGAGACTTTGAAGGTCTGTGAAGATTTGGAATTTTCTCCACACAAATAATGTCTCCAAATCTTCAAAGCAAAGATAATCGCCGTGAGCTCTAAGTCATGTGTCAGGTAGTTCTGTTCATGCGGCCTCAACTGACGGGAGGCGTATGCAACAACTCGGCCATGTTGCATCAGCACACAACCTAATCCTCTGAATGACGCATCACTATAGATCTCAAATCCTCTAGGACCAGATGGAATGGTCAGCACAGCTGCGGTAGTTAGCTTTTCCTTCAGTTCTTGGAAACTACTTTCGCACTTATCTGTCCACACAAATTTTTTCTTTTTTCTTCAGAAGTCTTGTCAAAGGCAATGCTAATGATGAGAACCCTTCCACAAACCGTCTGTAATAACCTGCCAAACCTAGAAAACTCTTTATCTCTATCACTGTAGTCGGTCTTGGCTAGTTGATCATGGTTTCAACCTTGCTTGAGTCTACAGAGATTCCTTCACTTGAAATCACATGACTTAAAAAAGCAACACGAGTCAACCAAAACTTGCACTTGCTGAACTTGGCATACAACTGATGGACTCTTAGTGTCCACAACACTAATCTCAGATGACTCTCATACTCTTCATCACTTCTCGAATACACCAGAATATCATCGATGAACATGATCACAAATTGATCCAGGTATTCCTTGAATATTTGGTTCATCAAATCCATGAAGGCAGCGGGAGCATTCGTCAACCCAAATTTGCACAATGAAGAAGGAGATGAGGGTGATCGACGGCAGCTAGAGGAGAAAGGGAAGAGATGGGGAGACAATGGAGCAATAAGGTCACATTTCCCTCTTCCGTGGTCTCCTTGACCAACCTTAGCCACCAGCACCTCCTTGGCCCTTATTCAGCCACCAATGCCTTCACTTTGCAATCTTGAAATGGTCCAAAAACCATAGGCATAGGGGGAGCTACGAGTTTCACTGGTTTTCCTCTCAATTGGACATTTGTTCTCACTCAAAACAATCCCATTTGGCTCTCATAAAATTCGATTGACACCTCAATGATCAAATTGATATTTTTCCCCACCAATGGATCCCACTTGCTTCCCAATTTTATGACCAAAAACGATCCCCGGCATTTTCTGGACAAAAACCGCTCTAGGAAGACTTTTTCCCAAAAAGTTTCGGGTTGCAGAAAAATCTTCTGAGATTGAGTCGACACTCTTAGAATTAATTGTGACATGACAGAACTTTCAATTTCTGAAATCGGATTCAAATTTGTGGTTAATTTCAATCTGGCGCGTTTTTAGCATGACTTAGGCTATTGGGTAGTTTTCAGAAATTTTTAGAGCAAATGACCCGTGGTCAATTTTCTTCAAGCCACAATGAACCTTCTCGACACATTGGCGACTCTTGGCTATTGTGAAAATCTCGAGGATTTAAATACGGACACAGGGTACCAAAACGATAGAAAAATCAGTCTAGTGCCGGCCGACGAGAATTTTCCAATTTAGTGGTGTCACCCACGATTAGCCACACATCTCAATTGAATCAACCTATCTCTGATCTCAAATCGATTTTTAACTATGCCGTAATGGCCTCTAAAGATGAGCACGGTCGAGAAGCCAATTCCTAGTCAAATTCTCAGGTTTATCGCATTAAAACTCCTTAATGGCTTCCCTGGATAGTCTAGTTATCTCGAGAGTGATCAGCTCTGAGAACAGCCCTATAAGCGTGTTGATGAAATGTCCGATTTATTCAATAGAAAATAGAATTGAAAATCTGGGATGTCACAAAAATCCTTCATAGTTCCTCATTCAACCTCTTTACCCCTTTATATTGTATTGTGAGCCTCAATAATTGATACTAGGCGTTGTTACTTGTTATTATAGTTTCTTTTATTATTATTTATTTATTTGTGAATTTGAATCAAATTAATTTAATCGAAATAATTGTAAGAATGATAATATATATAAAAATATATTTAATATATAATGTGTTACAACGTATTAGAATTTTCGATTTTTTAGAAATGACGTGTCAATATGTCATGTTATGTGGTATGGCATGTTGTGTGCCAGTGTTGGTACTACTTAAGTTCTTGGTTCGACTCTCCCATATTCCCGAGAAACTAGGAATTGGACCAAGTCTCGTTACAATCTAAAACCAGATTGGTTCTCATTAGTCCAATTATCCAATTCCCTGTCGTATCGTAAAATCATGCTCCTCTAGGGAAAAGTATAGAATGGGCTCTTAACTTTTGGCCATTGGTCAATTCATGCCTGAAATATTATTTTGATGGATTAAGCCTTTAATATTTTGCAAAAAGATGTTCAATCAAGTCTCATACTAGATTTCCAACTTTGAAAACAACGTATAATCTACAGTCCATGGCTACGCAACATTAGAGAAAGGCCATGTGAGAGACGTAAAGGATTTCTAGCATTTAAGACTCACAAAACCTGTTAATAGAAAATTCAGGAGTTGATTACAGCGTTTTTCAAGCATTAATGACTCAATTAATCAAAATAAGATATTAAGAACTAGATCAATCAACGGCAAAATATCGTGGATTAGTTACGCACTTATCTCAAGTTTAGAAGGTGATAGATAAGCACTTCTTTTTACTTTAGTGGTTCCAACTTTGGAACAATCCACATATTGGTTTTGTTTAGAAAAGCCGGTACAGATTTGATTGAATCGAAAAGGAAAGAAGATATATTTGATTTTCGCATAAAGAGGTAAGGAATCGGGTAAACGGACTAATGGAAGATAATGAATATAAATAATTTTGTTTAGATATGCCCATATCGATTAACATTCTTGTTTTTAGTGTTAAAACCTTGAATTCTTAGATCGGGGGAAAGAAAAAGGAGGGAGTATATATATATTATATATATATATATATATATATATATATATATGTACATATATGCTACATTTATTTGTACGGTCAAATTTGATGGCTCATCCTGAGCCAAGCCTGTTATCATACAACTCATGAAAGTTTGTATGCCAACTTGATAAGCATTTTTCGAAAAAAAGGAAAAACTTGATGGGCATTTCGTGCACCCACCCCCTTTATGAATGTGACCAATACCAAATTATGTAGGCATTTAACTCATCTTGTACTCCCGGTTGAGAAATGCTATGCGAAACACAAGTTAATCTTGCAGTGAGTGTTTCACCAACCTCTCCACTTTTACTGGCATGGACAGCTACTATACCAACCTATCAATTTCCCAAATACTCCTTACGAGGTGCGGTGGAGTCTATGCTCTTCACCTGAAGAGCCCTCTAATTTTTTTGTGTAGTTTTTTCTTTCGCATTTAGGATATATTTGGATTCATATATATGTTGCCTTTATTTGCATGGTCAAATTTGATGGCTCCTCTTGTGCCAAACCTGTTATAGTATTACTCATAAAAGTTTGTATGTCAACTTGATGAGCATTTCATGTACTCTCCTCCTTTATGAATGTGACTGATACCAAATAATATAGGCATTTAACTCCATCCATACTGGGTTGAAATCCTTTACACGTAAAAATTATTAGAACAACTCATTTTTTTCCAGAATTTACGCTGAAAATTCTAAACATGAACGTTAATTCCCATCCACCTCATTCATTGCACTCCATCTTTGTTGCCAACTTGTAGTCACATCTCTCCAACTGTCACAGCATTCAGCCTGACGAGTCATTTCCGATATATAGCACGTCTTTTTTGGCCGTCGCTAGCTCTATTAATGAGGCAAAGGAGCTCATGGTTGTTGCGACCGCCACAATCGTCGTTGGATCTGAGCTTGCAGCTTGAGGCTCAACGTTGTGAGCTCTAATCGGAGCCCAGTTCGCCCCAACCTAAGGGAGAGCGAGAGAGAGAGAGAGATTGGTCTTGGGAGGAAGGGGGAAAAGGGGGAAGGGGATGGGGGCAAAAGTGGAAAGAGGCAAAATAAAATTTAATGTGCTATCGTTTCTCTTTATCATCATAACTACTCCTTGTTATGTATCTATTTATAATCACCATTCCTGATTATGTCAAACTATTTCCGATTCTAGTGAAGTTTAATTCGTTATATTCAACAAACATCCTTCATAGTTCCTCATTCAACCTCTTTACCCCCTTTAAATTGTATTGTGAGCCACAATAATTGATACCAGGGTCTTGTTACTTGTTATTATAGGTTCTTTTATTTATGAGCATAAAGATTTTGTTATGGCTAACTCTACGAGGTGTGTTTTCTCAAATTTCTTGTCATTGATGATCCATTCTTTAAACTCATGATTTCTGGAATTACTTTGTTGCTTTTAAGGATTTCTTTATTTTGAAGTGAAATATTCCAGATTTGTGTTTTACTAAAGGTTCTTTCAAAATTTATGAACTGTCCTTCTTAGTTTCAAAGGATTTTTTCTTTTTTTACTTTGATTATGCTTTTTGGACAAAAGATTATCTAATCTAACTGAGTAGCCTTACTTTCTAGTAACGCTAGTTATGTGGATTCTTTTGAACAACTAAATTTGTTCAATCTTGGAATATTAAGTTCGTCTTATTCGTTTTTCATCCCACGCGATCTCACTACAAGATAGAGTAGAGCAATCTCTAGCTCCACCCAAGCCTACTCATCATGATATCTAGAGAGGACTTGCTTTAATTGCTTAAAACTATTCACTATCTAAATTTTTAAGTATTTCTTCTTGCGTGATAGACAGATAGATTTGGGATCAACTCCAAAATTACATTTGAAGAAATCGATAGACTAGGAAAATGAAACTGAACATTCTAAGACATTCAAGATGAAGCCACGTGAAGATATCAACGAAATGCTCATGCGCTATAAGGGCATCATGAATGAACTTGCTGAAAATGAAAAGATCTACACAATGAGGAATCTCCAAGCAAGTTTCTTCGTGCACTCCAACAAGAATGAATTCATGGAAAGATTGTCAATTCGCAAAGCTAAAATATCTCAACTCTTGACATTGGACAAGCTTATTAGAATTCCCTTGACTTATGAAATCAATCCAACAATGAGCTGAGAAAATCCAAAAGTAAAAAATCCATTACATATGTAGCTAACAGCAACAACAACAATGATGATGGGGATATAGTGTCATTGATTTAAGAAATCCAAAGGTTCTTGAAAAGAAAGAAATTAAACAACAAAATTATCGCAAAGTCAAAAGGAAGAAGAAAAGTTGGATGTTAATCATCTCACATGACACAATCGACACTGATATAGACAATTTTTTGCATCTTTTTAATTTTTTTTCGAATTATTATTATTATTTTGTATGCCAACTTGTGACATCCGGCTTTTCACTCGATGGATTAACAAGCCTCGAATGCTTGACGGTCTATGCCACGTCATCGAACTTGTCACCGGATGACACCATTTGCGCCCTCATCGCATCATTGCAAGGACGTGCCACTTCAACTCGTCCCATCATCATCGAGCCACCTCAGCTTCACTTGCGACACCACCGCATCCCCGCAATGCCAACTCAACGCCACGTCGGCCACTGTATCACCATTGAACGCCTCCGCCACCTCCAAGCAAACCAATGCACGGCCACCTGTCCTCTTCACCCAACAACACCTCACATTCCACCGTCTTCGTTGCGCTGCTCATGGCCACGTCCCCTCGCCTGTCGAGTGCCCTGGATGCTAAGTCAACAAGCATCGTACCACTCTCCTTGTAGGCAATGACCATCATAAGTGGCAAAGGGACAAGACCAAATTTTAAAAGAAAAATCAGCCTCTCCCTCCATTCATTCTTCCTTGAGAACTCCACCCCTGCATCTCCTCCCTCACGACCGAAACTTCTCTCTTTCGTTTTCTCTGTTTAAGCCATTACTGTCCTAGTTTCAATGGCCCAACTCAACCAATAAGAATGCCTTAGCTCAGTCCTCGCTGTCTCGCGTCGTCGCCTCAACGTGATGCGGACTACCGGAGCACAGATTTCAGTTCAGGACTCTCCGGCAATCATCAAAGTTACGATACCGCTTAGGATCTGAGGCAAGTGAATTACTGCCCTTTTATGTTACGTTGAGCTTGATTTCCTCGAGTTTTAGTCACCTTGATCGATTTTGTCCTTAATTATGTTCATCGATAGTTTCGGAATATTTTTGTTGCAGGTAGTGTTAATAATTTAGTACATTAAGTATATTAATTTGTTGTGAGAATGGTAGGTCTTGGTGTATGTTGGTTTGAGCTTAATTGACACAAGTCATGGACGAATACGAGGATACAACAATTTTTGAATTAATTTACTATGGACCTAATTTTGCTAATTCTGTGTAGGTCCTTATGGTATAAAATTGATAGACTTTCTTCACAAAAGTTGTGTGTTATGGCTTATTTTATGACATATTTTAATTTCAGATTTTTTGGACTTTGTAGGCAGCTTGAATTGATTTTAATTTACTTCCCTAACATGGGAGGTGATCATGCGGGTGCAGAAACCACCAATTTAACACCCAAAAAGGTACTGCGAGTCGATCAAGTCACGTATCACTCCAGGTTGGTCACTGATAGGGTAAAAAGCTAATTAACCCTTTTTTTTCTTATTTCTTTTTTTCTTTAAAGCAATGCCTAACTTGTCGACTAAAATTCAAATATCAACATCTAGATTATCACAAATACAAAAAACATTCAAATACCTAGATAACCATAAGTATTTGAAAATTTGTGTAAACATGCACTTACACAAGTGACAGGGCTTGGAGAGGAAGCACTTGGATAATCGCAAATACTTGACATATTCAAATATTTAGATAACCACGAGCATCAGAAAATTCTCGACATATTTAAATACCTACGTAACCATAAAATTTGGAATGATGCTTGCTTATGAGCACAAGGCAATAGAATAATTAAGGATTTGCGTATCCTTCATAATCAACTTTGCCTATATTGGCAAAATCCCAACCGAAGCGCTTATTTCGTGTTAGATCGATGGACAACGCTTATGGAACATAGACGGGGAACTCATGAATATCGTCCATCCATGGGTTGTTCTCCTTCGTCAGGTCGACAATCCTCAATGCCTGCCAAACTGCACTGTTGCACTTGAATCCGACCCCGAATGCGATTTGCCATGTCCTATCGCCTTTCCTAATCCTTCCTTTGGCCTCCAAATAGGCCAATTCATACCACGTTGAGCTGCTCGAGGTATTCCCAAATCGGTATAGAGTCATTCGTGATGGCTCCATGTGCCACTTGGTGAGCTCGAGGCTCTTCTCCATCTCATCAAGAACAGGTCAGCCTCCAACGTGGATGCAAGAATGCTTAAAGGCCAACTTGAAGTTGGGAATGTATGGCTTAATCTTCTTCTTGAACACCTTCCTTGCGACCAAGGTCATGAAGAACCAGAGCTGTTCTGACATTGGGAGCACTGCCGGGCCAAGGGTTGTGATGTTGGTCTCTATGGCTTCCTTGATGACCGCCACCAAGTCCATGGATAGCGACAAGCCGATCTTCTTCTTCTTCTTGTCCTCTTGCTGGAACAAACAACCATAGCTTTTGTCATCCGAGCCTTTGTGGGTGCACACGGTGTGGATGAGCTGGTACTTGGAGCGACGACGGTTGGAGGACCGGTTGGAGAGGAGGATGGCTGCCCCACCCATTCGGAAGAAGCAGTTTGAGATGAGCATCAACCGGTCATTGCTGAGATACCAATTGAGGGTGAGGCTCTCGATGTCACACCCCGAACCCCGAGCACGTGCCCATCCCTTGGTGGTCGATAAAATTTTGCGACTTCTCAGGACAAGTCGCTGACCCTTTTCATTTTAATGCACATGCGAAAGTGAATAACAAATCCCCTGATAGTAACCATCTCAAGATAGAAAAGAAGGACAACAGAATTTCAAACACAACATGCTTTTATAACCAACTGAGTTATATACAGAATTACGCCTCTCTAGGGTACGGCCTACTTGAAGTTCAGTGGTCTACTGGCATAGTCAGGCATCGTCTCACCCCATTGAGCACGGCTACGTCTCTCAAAGATAGCTTTCCCAAAGGAGTATAGGTCCAGACTTTACTGCGACCCAAATCTCATATAGGGTAACATGCAGCGTAAATGCTTGGGATAGGTTCTCTTAACCAACACATGACAATTCAATCTCGGCCTAGGACAACATGCATCGCACTCAAATGCCTCAATTAAATTAGTGATCCTGGCTTATTTTCTTCGTATTAAAAAACACCCGGTGAAAATAGTCGTATGTGGGTACACGGTCGAGTGAATCCGAAAAATTCATAACCTTCTTTCTAAAATCCCACTCTTTTATGTAAAACCATTTTCGGTGTTAAAACCCAACACTCGGGATTTTTTGAATAAATATCAAAATTCACAAATTTTGGAATTAAATACTCAAAATTCCAATCAACACTCAATTTGCACAATTTAACCACACCATTGCAATCAGCACGAAGTTCTGGTCACGAGCTATCTCGGTCTAATTTTAAGAAAATATTTAATAATTAAATAATTATCAAAATTAATTAAATAAATACATTAGATGCTAAAAATGCTAACTTAGGCTAAATAATGGTAATCTAACCACCTATTGAGCTAATTAAATTATTCTAACCATCCTAGCTATATAACAACATACTCCTAACTAACTATAATCTCTAACCACCTAATTAACTAATCTAACTAACCTAATTTAACTAAACAAACTAATAATTAAACTAATCACACTTAAATTAATCTAATCACCCATTAAACGTCATTAGCCTACTAAGTAGAGTTTAGTGCATAAACTCACCAGTTTAAATGCGAAAACCGGTTCACCGCAATGGTGGTGCGACAACAGCCGAAACCCGAACTTTCGGCGGCGTCAATGGACACTTGGGCCAGGATGAAAAGGCCTTGCAACTCTCTGCTCGAGCTGGTCACGGGCTTGGGCTCGGGACTGGGCTGAAATACACGCGTTGGAACACTACGGGCTGCTGGGCTTTGACTGAACTTGCGGGCTTCAAAAAGGATGGAATAAAAAAAAAAAAAACGCATGGGTTGAAGATTGCTGGAGATTGAAGTTGGGCCGGGCTTGCTTCGGTTGATTTCACGCGGCAAGATGGAGGCAGAAGCAGCGAAGGAATCGATGAAGCTGGCGTCAAAGAAGTTGAGGGAGACGTGGACTGACGAGCTAGCGTTGATCCAGAGGAGAAGCAGCAGGCGTCGCTGTTGGTTGGGGAAGAGACGAACGGCGAGTTTGGCGCGGGACGTGGTAGAGTTGAAGCTGGGATGATGCGTGGCTGAAACGGTGAAGGGAGCAGCTGGAGGTGGCAGGGTGACTTCGGACGTGGCAGCAAGGTTTGCCTCGGTCGTTGATGCTGAAAGTCGACCGAGCGGGAAGAAGACACGGGGAAGGAAGTAAGGCGGTAGCGAAATGGAGGGGAAAACAACTGGATTCGGTGGAGGGCAAAGGTTGATGGCTTCACTAGCGTTGAAGGGAAGGAGTCAACTGTATGGGGGATTGTTGCACGTAGTGGAGAAGATGGGACAGAGCTTCGACAGAACAAGTAAATTAAAGGAAAGCAAGATCAGCTGGTTCGGTGGAAATGATGTCCACGTGAAGAAGAAGAAGGGTTGAGGCGTGCACGAGAAGATTGGCAAAAAGGAGGCTTAAGGTCAACAAATTTATCCTCTCCATTGATTGCATGTCCCCTATTACGTTCTTGCCTTAATATCCACAATTAGCTCAAATTAATGCCAATGTTGTACCCCCCATCCTAGGGTTCGAATTTCACCATAAGCTTCAATTTCTTCTCCGATTTCTCCAATCGACGGCCAAATTTGCCAAGGAAAATGCCCATAAAAATTATGCAAGTCCCCTTTGCCATATAGCTCGGTATAAAAGCTAAAATTCCCTTCGACTTGGCCCATCCGAATTTCCATCCATTTTTCGAATCGTCCGAATCGATTTTCCGTAAAAATGTCGGAATCACCGAAAATTCTTCGGAGGATGAGTCAATGTTCCCAAAATAAATCGTAACACGACAAAACTTCAAATTCGCGGTTAATTTCAGTCTGACACAATTCTAGCATGACCTAGCCTACTGGGTAGCTTTTAGGAATTTTTAAAGCAATTGACCCGTGGTCGATTATTTTTTAGTCACAATATGCATCTTTGATACATCAGCGACTCTCGATTGTTGTGAAAATCTCAAGATTTCAAATACGAACATCAGGTATAGAAATGACAGAAAAATTGGTCTAGTACCGTTTGACGACAATTTTGCAATTAGGTGAAATCACCCACATACTAATCACATACCTCAATCGAATCGACATATATCTGGTCTCTGATCAATTTTTGACGGTGTCGTAATGACCCTTACAAATCAACATGGTCGAGCAATCGATTCCTAGTCAAATTCTTAAGTCTATTGCATTTAGATTCCTTAACGGCTTCACCAGATTGTCTAGTTATCTCATGAGTGATCAGCTCAGAGAATAGCACTATAGGCGCGTCAATGAAAAGTCTGATTTATTAAATTGAAAACAAAATCTGAAAATTCAGGCTGTCATAACTCTTCCCCTCTTATAAAAATTTCTTCCTCGAAATTTAAACCTATTACAATCTTTAAACAAAAAGGTGGGGGTACAATCGTCTCATCGACTCCTCAATTTCCCAGATTGCTCCCTCTCTGCCTTGGTGTTGCCAGACCACTTTGACCAACGGAATGGTCTTGGTGTGCAGAACATGCTCCTTGTGATCCACAATCTGAACCGGGCTTTCCATGTACGACACTCTGTCGTCCACGTCTAACTCTTCAAAATTTAGCACGTGGGTCGGGTTAGGCTCATACTTCCTCAACATCGACACGTGAAAGATGTCATGCACTTGCGCCAGCCTCGGCGGTAATGCAAGACAATACACTAGAGTTTCGATTCTTTCCAGAACCTCAAATGGATCTACATACCTCGGACTCAGCTTTCTCTTCTTGCCAAAGCGCAAAGTACTTATCATTGGTGACTCCTTCGGAAAAATGTGAACACCAACTTGAAATTCTAATGGTCTTCGATGCTTATCTACGTAGCTTTTCTGGCGGCTCTGAGTGGTCTTTAATCTGTCTCTGATAATAGCAATTGCATCCATTAATTGCTAAACCAACTCTGGGCCTATAATCTTTCGTTCTTCGACCTCATCCCAACATACCGGCATTCTGCATGCTTTGCCATATAACGCTTGAAAAGAAGCCATCTGAATACTCTACTGGTAGCTATTGTTGTAGGCAAACTCAACGAGATGAAGCTGTTCCTACCAACTCCCCTTGAAATCCAACACGCAAGCTCGTAGCATGTTTTCGAGGGTTTGAATCGTCCTCTCAGACTGGCCATTCGTCTGAGGATGATAAGCCGTACTGTACTGCAGCTTCATTCCTAAGGTGCCCTACAAACTTTTCCAAAAGGTAGCTGTGAACCTCGGGTCTCGGTCTGACGTAATCTTCACTGGCACTCCATGCAGACGAACTATCTGATGCACGTACAACTTTGTGTGCCTATCCAAATCAAGATTATTTTGTACTATGATGAAGTGAGCCAACTTCGTCGATCTGTTGACCACTACCCAAATGGAATTATTCCCTCTTTGACTTCTCGATAAGCCGGTCACAAAATCCATCATGATATGTTCCCATTTCCACTCGGAAATCTCGAGAGGTTGCAGAAGTCCTCCCGGCTTACAATGTTATGCCTTTACTTGCTGACACGTTAGACACTTTGTGACATGCTTGGCGATATCCGCCTTCATATCGGACCACTAATAGTGTTGACGCAAATTCTGATACATTTCGTGCTACCAGGATGAATGCTGTAACTGCTACAATGAGCTTCTGACAAAATCTCTTCTTTAAGCGCTGCATCATCAGGTACACACAATTGTCCTCAGAACCTTAGTGTTCTGTCGTAAGAAATCTGAAAATCAGCTTTTCTCTTCTCGGTATCCTCTTGCAGGATTTTCTAAACATCTGGATCTGTTGGTTGAAGCGTCTTGATTATGATCTGTACTTCCGGCTCAATTCTGAGGGTGGCCATAAGATTTGAAAAGTGGTCTACCTCAAACTTGAAAATCGAATCTCGAGCTCTCTCAAGTAAATTCCACTCCTTAACCAACATATGCGCAACTAAAGACTTCCGACTTAGTGCATCTGTGACTTTATTCGCCTTTTCAAGGTGATACAAGATATCACAATCATAGTCCTTTAGGAGTTCTATCCAATGACGCTGTCTCATATTCAACTCATTCTAAGAGAATAGGTATTTGAGACTTGGATGGTTAGTGAAGATCTGGAATTTTCCTCCACACAAATAATGTCTACAAATCTTCAAAGCAAAAATGATTGCCACGAGTTCTAAGTCATGTGTCGGGTAATTCAGTTAAGGAGGTCTCAACTGACGGGACGTGTATGCAACAACCCTACCATATTGCATTAGTACGCAACCTAGTCCTCTAAACGACACATCACTATAGATCTCGTATCCCGCATGACTAGATGGTATGGTTAGCACTGGTGCAGTAGTCGGCTTCTGCTTAAGCTCTTGGAAACTACACTCGCACTTGTCTGTCCACACGAATTTCTCTTTCTTCTTCAGTAGACGAGTCAACAGTGATGCTAAAGATGAAAACCCTTCCACGAACCGTCTGTAGTACCCTGCTAAACCCAAAAAGCTTCTGATCTCTGTCATGGTTGTCGGTCTTGGCCAATTGATAAATGCTTCAATCTTGGATGGGTCCACGGAGATTCCTTTGCCTAAAATCACGTGACCTAGGAAAGTAACATAAGTTAACAAAAACTCGCACTTGCTGAACTTGGCGTACAGCTCATGATTCCTCAAAGTCTGCAATACCAATCTCAAATGCCCTTCATGCTCCTCTGGACTTCTCGAGTATACTGGGATATCATCGATGAACACGATCATGAATTGATCCAGGTATTATGTGAACACTCGATTCATCATATCCATAAAAGCAACCGGAGCATTTGTCAAACCAAACGGCATTACAGTGAACTCATAATGGCCGTATCAAGTACGAAACACTGACTTAGGTATATCCTATTTTCTGATCATCAATTGATGATATCTTGCCCTCAAGTCAATCTTCGAAAATATCGACGCTCCTTGCAACTAATCAAACAAATCGTCAATCCTCGACAGTGGATACTTGTTCTTGATCATCACCTGATTGAGTTGGCGATAATCGATGCATAGGCGCAATGAACCATCTTTCTTCCTTACGAACAAAAATGGTGCTCCCCAAGGTGATGCATCGGGACGTATGAATCCCTTATCCAATAACTCTAGCATCTGCACATTTAGTTCTTTCAGCTCAGACAACGCCATCTAGTAAGGAGCCTTAGAAATTGGCTCTGTCCCGGGGGTTAACTCGATCACAAACTCAATTTCTCTCTCTAGCAGCAGACTTAGCAATTTTTTTGAGAACACATCTAGAAATTCTTGAACCACTGCTATGTCCTCGATCTTCAGTTCCTCAACTGTCCTATCCACAACAGTTGTTAAGTAACCCTGACAACCCCCATCTAACAACCGGGTTGCCTCAAGTGACGAGATTAGAGTAATCGAGGGTCCTCCTCGACTCCCAATAAACTCAAAGCTCTCACTCTCTATCGGGTTAAACTGAATCGCCTTGCGATAACAGTCTAGCTTAGCTCGTTGCTTGGTGAGCAAGTTCATGCCAATTATCACATCGAAATGATACATGGCTAGGACTATCAAGTCTATCTTCCCCTCTCGCTCACCAATCACTAACGTGTAACCAGGACAACCCATTGTAGTTAACACCTTATCCTTTAATGGTGTCGATATACTGACCACGGACTCCAACAACTCAAGAATCAATCCTACCAACTTAACATACTGCTCAACTATAAATGAATGAGTTGCACCAGGGTCAAATAAAGCATAAGCAACATGGTCATTCAGCGAAATAGTACCTATAATCACATTAGGCGAGTCCTTCGCCTATCCTTTAGTAACGTCATATGTCCTTCCTTGAGCTGGAGGTTTGATCAGTCCACCCTACTATTCATTCGGGGGCACGTATCCTCGATTATGACCCGTTGGTGGCGGCGGTGGCAACTACAGTCCCATCTGTCTCCTGGGACAATTTCTGGCCATGTGACCCTACTGGCCACACATAAAACAAGCACCCGTCTTTGTAGGACACAAGGCTGATCCATGTCGTCTCCTACAGGCACAACACACTCCATTTTGGCTCGACGTTGACTTTCCTATCCCACCCTTCCTGTTGGGTGGAACATGATACCTTCCTCTAGTCATCGATCTTTTCCCAAACCGATTTCTATCCCGGTTAGAACTAAACCATGACCTAGATGCGGCGGTTAGTTCGTTCAGGTCTCTCTCTATCAGTTGGGCCCGTTCATACAAGTCATTGTAATCTTTCAAATTGAACGGCACCAGCATACTTCTCAACTCCTGTCCAAGCCCATCTCTGAATCTTCTAGCTCGATCTACTGGATCTTTAACCAATCTAGGGGCGTACTGCAATAGTTTAGCGAACTTCGCTTCATACTGGTCTACTGTCATTGTACCTTAATGGAGGCGTTGAAATTCTGCCATCTTCAACTCTCTAGAACTGTCTAAGAAGTATTTACCGTTGAAGACCTCAATGAAGGCGTTCCACCTCAGAACCACACCTTCCGGAAACACTATACCTCTAGTGGCTCTCCACCAAGTTTTTGCAATCCCCTGCAATTGATAGACTACAAGGACGACTTTCTCCTCTTCTGTGCACTTCAGCAATGCAAATGCCTTCTATAAATCCAGAATCCGGACTGCTGCAACTTCAGGGTCTCCCGCCCTGATGAACCTTGGTGGGTTCAACTTCAAAAATTGTTCAACCAACTTATGCATAGGTCTCCCAGCAACCACGTTCCCAGGTGGAACTTTAGCAGGTGCGGCAGCAAGTGCAGTAATGGCTGCAGCAGTAGCAGCAGCATCAGCGGCGGCATTGGGGGCAATAGTAGCGGCAGCTGTAGCAATGGCTAAAGCAGTGGCGGCGACAGCTTGATTCTGAGCTTGCTACTTCATATGATTTCCCATCGTCTCTAGCACCTGCATGATCCCATCCATTCTTGGATCAACAGGGGCTGCTACCCCAGCACCAACTGGAGGTGGTGCTACTCCACTCGCATTAGCCTCAACCTGTGCTCTACCTCGGCCACCTCGTGTACCGGCCCTTGTTGGCATCCTACCCCGAGTCACTGATATTATAGACCTCTGTCGAGGAGTCCTCGACTCCTGGTCACTCATCCTACAGGCTCTTTATAAACACCCGTTTTCCAATTCCAATACCATATTAGAATTTGAGTGACCACCAAACAAGCTACTAAACAGCTATCACTCACGTGCATCAGCATAAAATAAAGGTCATTCCTACAAACTGTCCCATGAACCCATCACACCTTATCACTCCAAACACAAAACTTTTCTCTAATACCACTAAATGGGGATGTCACGCCCTAAACCCCAAGCGCCTGCCCATTCCTTGGTGGTCGATAAAATTTTGCGACTTCCTAGGACAAGCCGCCGACCCTTTCATTTTAATGCACATGCGGAAGCGAATAATAAATCCCCTAACAGTAACCATCTCTGGAGAGAAAAGTAGGACAACATAATTTCAAACACAACATGCTTTTATAACCAACTGAATTATATACAAAGGTTAGCAACCAAAAGTCTACAAAAGACGGTTCTCCAAAAAGAAGCTGTCCTAACTGACCCACTCCTTGGATCCCCTCAGCTCGGCTCCGGGTACTCTGCTCACAGTCCTGAAAATTGAGCCCACGATAAGGTGAGATATAAATCTCAGCGAGTTCACACTCTAAACCCCGATTAAGAGGGGAATACGCCTAGAAGCATCATAACCACACAATCATACAATCACAAAGACTTATCTCGTCTCAGATCTACCTTGCAGATCAGCACAGTTCATATACATCATGCATAAAATCAATGCACATGAAACACCTTACTCAATTCAATAAATCACAGGGGTCTTGATTATAGGGCCAAATCGTTATGACACGTCCCATACCATGTCAAATAATTGTCCCATAATCTAGCGCATCTATTTCACTTAACATGCGTTCCAATTGATAATTACGCCTCTCTAGGGTACGACCTACTTGAAGTTTGGCGGTCTACTGGCGTAGCCAGGCATCGTCTCACCCCATTGAGCATAGCTACGTCCCTCAAAGACGGTTTTCACGAAGGAGTATAGGTCCAGACTCTATTGCGACCCAAATCCTATATAGGATAACATCCAGCGTAAACGCTTGGGACAGGTTCCCTTAACCAACACATGACAATTCAATCTTAGCCCAGGACACCGTACACTACACTCAAATGCCTCAATTAAATTAGTGATCCTGGCCTTTTTTTTTTTTGTTTTAAAAAACCCCAGTAAAAATAGTCGTTTGTGAGTACATAGTCAGATTGAATCTGGGAAATTCATAACCTTATTTTTAAAATCTCACTATTTTATATACTATATAAAACCATTTTCGGCTTTAAAACTCGACACCCAAGATTTTTTGAATAAATACCAAAATTCACAAATTTTGGAATTAAATACTCAAAATTCCAATCAGCACTCAATTTGCACAATTTAACCACACCATTGCAATCTGCATGAAATTCCGGTCACTAGCTATCCTGGTCTAATTTCCAGAAAATATTGAAGATTAGGTTGTACACTCCTGACTTTAAGATGGCCTTCAAGCATTTTTGCATCCATGCTGGAGGCCAAGCTGTTCTCAATGAGGTACAAAAGAACCTTGAGCTCATTGATTGGCACATGGAGCATTTGGCTTTGTAATCATCCATAAGACCAGTCAAAGCAGGTTTTCTATAGCTGGATTACTAATTGAAACTATTGTGTTGTTCACACATATTGCAAAGTTACATTGAGACTTTGAACTTCATATTCCACGAAGGCTTTTAGATGTTATTGCCTCTCGAATCATTACTAGTTTCGATGCAAGAGCTAACCTAGAAACCTAATTTAAGTCAAAAATCCAGAAATTTGAAAGTCAAATGTTAATTTATTTTGGTTGGTTAGACGACTATCTGTCATTTTATTACAGGGACAAAAATATCAATGGTCAACAAAAGGTCTGAACTGCACACAGTCTTACTGCTGGAACTCATTTAAACAGTGAAATAAATTAGACAATAAGCTCTAACATGATTATAGGTGAATAATTGACAATTTCTTCTAATCGACTTTTAAAACCTTTCCTTAGAAGTAAAGTTTCTCAAATATTTGTATTTAGAGTAACCGAAACTTGTGATTCTTGTGAGATGTCACAATACTATTACCAACTATTCTGCAAGCTTAAACTATTAGATAAATGCGTAATTTAATATTTATCACTCTAACACTCCT
Source organism: Eucalyptus grandis (assembly GCF_016545825.1). NCBI lineage: Eukaryota > Viridiplantae > Streptophyta > Magnoliopsida > Myrtales > Myrtaceae > Eucalyptus > Eucalyptus grandis. Next base: position 2,802,279 of record NC_052619.1, on the reverse strand, counting down.
CTTCACACTTAGTCTAATCTTTTTTTGCTTAGTACTAAGCATGAAAATTTAATTGTTGCTTCAGCTCTAATATCATGTGAGATTTTGTGAAACCGCTGTCAATTTTTCCAAAAGCTTAAGTTGTTTGATGTAGGCATGGTTTATTAGAGTAATTAAATATTAAATCATGCCTTCATTTAATAGCTTCAACTTTTAGAACAGTTGATAATGATGCTACAAAAATTACACAATTTTCATCAGCTACTCTTATTTTTGAAGAAGTGTTTGGTAAAAGATCCGAGCATAAGGCAACGATAAACTTGGACTGTATGCACTTTCCGTTTCATCGATACTATTGAAGTTTGACACTTGATGTAGACACAAATATTGGTTAGTTGACTACCGGTTTGAAAGTGCTAGTATAACCACCTAGAGAGAGGTGAATAGGTGTAAAGACAAATTTAACCAATAAAAACAATAAAAGTTACTTTCTCAAGCAAGGTCTGATTAACATCAAACTTCTAAGTTCAATTCAAACTCGAATAAGATAATCTAGAATTTAGCAGGACACAAAAAAATGTCGCAACAAACAAATTAAAGAAGTTAAGGAAAGATAAAGTTGAACACAGAATTTATAGTGGTTTGGCTTAGATCAAACCTAAGTCCACTCTCCCACGTTGACAGCCTTCTAGCTGGATTCTACTATGAAATCAAAAGAGAATTACAGCGATTTGAGTATGATCATTCAGTGAAGAGTTTCTTTCTCTTTTACTAAGTCACTCCTTTGTGTTTTTCTCTCTTTGAGTATAGTTGTCAGCGCAATCAAAGAAGAACAAGTAATTTGGTAACTTCAGACTTTGGAATTTTAATCCTCACGCACACACTCAAATGAACTGCATGACCTCCTTAAATACTCGTTGGACACAATCAATTAAGGAAATCTTGTAGCCGTTTGAAGATTGAGGTGGAGATCCAATGATTCTGGTTGCCCATATAATCAGAATCTAGGTTTCCATAAGTAGATGCTTCCCAAAAAGGAACTTGTCTTTGAAATTGACTTCATCAATATATTTAGAAAAGATATGTGAGAATCTTCGCCAGAAAGCCATATATGTCTTGATCGTACTGAATCCTAGTTGGAAGATCAATAAACCTAAGTCTGATTATGTCTTCATTCTAGACTTGGTTCAGTTTGGATCTTCGTCAGAGTGGGAAAGACTTCTGATGTAAAATAGACTTTGATAGCATTCCATGATATAACATAGAAGTCTAATATTCCTCAGAATAAGAATAAGAAAAAGAACAAGAACAAGAATAAGAATAAGAGAATTAGAGTTTTGTCAACTTCAAAACCAAATAAGAGTTTTCTTAACAATCTCCCCCTTTTTGATGGTGAGAAAACTTTCATGCAAATTTAATAAGAAATTATAAGCTGCAAAACAACACTTTAGTAGCACATGATAAAGAACATATGAATAATATAGTAGTCTGCATCCACAAAACACATCAGTCTCATCAGAACTACAAAACACATGCTAATACCAATTAAAATTCAAACACAAGTTCAAGCACTACAAGTTTAAGTTCAAAAAGATTCAAGTTCAAAACACAACCACAAAAGATTCAACTTTAAAATTTGCATAAGCTCTCCCCATTTTTGTCAGCATCAAAAAGATAAAGTCAGTGAGTTGTAAAAAGAGGTTAAGTCGAAAATAATCAAAGATGTCTGGGAACACGAACAAGTCGGAAATCCTCCAAAGAATGCATGGTCTCCTCAAGCTTATCTTGGCACTAATGATAAGCAGCCTCCACTTTTGCCACAGTCTGGGAAGCCTGCTTATTCAAAGTTTGAACCTGAGTGTCAAGAGATTCTGAGGTAGATCTGAGAGCAACATATGAATTATAAATTTCAAACTCCATAGGATATTGTTGTGCCATCTGAGGATAGTTGGCTTCCAGTTCTATTTGGGCACTAGCCTCAACGTATTGTACCTGTGGAGTATCCAAAAGTGAAGGAACATCAACCTGAAAGTGTGTAGTTTGTTGCTCCCTCTAAATAGTAGTTTCTTTTGCTAGACCTTCAGGTGAGACTTCAAGAAAATGAGATGCGAATACATCTTCAGTGTCTGGCAGGGATTGATTGATGCCATCACTAGCAGTATGTTCAACAATGGGAGTTTTTTTCACTTACTCCCCCTACTTTGATGCCTTCAGGCTGAGAGGTAACTTATTCCTCTTGAACCTTTCATGTTCTAGCACGAGTTTCCTTATCAGTTGCAGTCTCATCAATTTCTAGGGCATCAACTTCCCTAGTATCTTCTCCTTCCTTCTCAGTCTCGTCCTGTTCTAGGTTCATACTAGCATCTCCATCTGGGTCATCACCGTCAATCTCTTTCATTGCAATTTCTTTAGTATCACTCTCTTCTTCTGGTGCCTTCTTGCTTTCATCTTCTTCTTCTGACTCAGTAAAACCTTGAAGATTATGCAAAGCCATAGCAGAGATTGTCAAATCATCATCTTCCTCCTCTTCATCCTGCAGAAGGATAGATCTTTTCCTCTTTGGTGACTTTGAAACAACACTCTTTCCCTTGTGTTTCTTCTCAATAGCAGTTCATTTCCTAATTTTGCTAGTAGATTCTTTCTTTAAACTATCTAGTGCTCTAGAGAGATCTTTCAATCGCATTTTTGAGATCATCTTTAGTCTAATTTGCATTGCAGCAAGAGTTCTAGAGCAAAGTTGAGATGGTAGTTGTATCTGGAAGTGTCTGAAGAGTCTGGTTATCAATGTAGAGTACGACAATTGTCCTTTTTCTTTCATGAGTGTTCTGTACATATGCAGAATGCTGGTGTGAGGGAGTGAAAAAGAGACACAATTGCATATCGCCCACATCATCTTTGATTCAAATTTGGATATATCAGTTTTTGAGGTTGCCTTGAGTCTGATACAATTGATAACTATCTTGTGTAGCAAGATATTCGAAGCAAGCATTCTAGAGTAAGTAATATTTCCACTAGAAATCCTATCACGTACTAGAGACCTTGTGGCCTGCGCATTTGACACATTAATAGGCACTTTCATAATCTCCGGGTCAGATTCTTGCAAGATCTTAACTTTCTAAATAATTTTGGGTTCAATCATTAATGCAGTAAGCATACCAGTAGGGCGATCCGTCTCCAATTTGAAGTCTGAATTCACAATAGACTTTAACGGATTCCACTATGTTATTCTTAGACTAGCCATGTCCATAGCCGACTTTCGACTAAGGGCATCTGCCACCTTATTTGCCTTTCCTGGATGGTATCGTATCTCACAGTCATAATCTTTCAATAACTCCATCCACCTCATTTGTCTCATGTTCAATTCCTTTTGTGAAAATAGATATTTTAGGCTCTTATGGTCTGTATAGATTTCAAACTTTTCTCCATATAGATAGTGTCTCCATATCTTCAAAGCAAACACTATAGCTGCCAATTCTAAATCATGTGTTGGGTAATTCAGCTCATGGGGTTTCAATTGCCTCGATGCGTAGGCTATGACCTTGCTATATTGCATCAAAACACATCCCAGTCCTTTGTGAGATGCATCACTATATACTAGAAAACCATCGAACCCAGACGGTATAGTCAGGATTGGAGCCGAAGTCAATTTTCTTTTAAGTTCCTGAAAGCTCCTTTCACATTCCCCACTCCATTCAAATCTTACATTCTTTAGGGTCAATTTCGTTAAGGGGCCTGCTAGTCGTGAAAACCCTTCAATAAATCTCCTATAATAACTAGCCAATCCTAAGAAACTCCGTATTTCAGTGGGTGCTGTCGGTCTCGGCCAATTTATTACCATCTCAACTTTCGTCGGGTCCACTGAAATTCCTCCTCCTAACACCACGTGTCCCAAAAATATTATCCAGTTCAGCGAAAATTCACATTTGCTGAATTTGGCATACAACTTATGATCTCTTAGAGCTTGCAAAACTATGCTCAAGTATTGCTCATGCTCTTCAGGTCCTCTAGAATATACTAGGATATCATCAATGAAAACAATCACAAACTGATCCAAATAAGGCTTAAATATCATATTCATTAAATCCATGAATGCAGCAGGTGCATTTGTCAATCCAAAAGGCATAACTAAGAACTCATAATGTCCATAACGAGTCCTAAATGCAGTCTTAGGAATGTCCTCTTTCTTAATCCTTAACTGATGGTATCCCGATCTCAAGTCAATCTTAGAAAAGACTGAACTTCCTTGCAATTGATCAAATAAATCATCAATTCAAGGCAAAGGATACTTACTTTTTATAGTTACTTGATTCAGCTGTCTATAATCAATACACAAACGCATCGACCCATCCTTCTTTTTCACAAACAAGACTAGTGCACCCGAAGGTGAAGCACTTGGCCTAATGAATCCTTTGTCAAGCAACTCTTGTAGTTGCACCTTCAATTCCTTCAACTCGGCTAAGGCCATCCTATACGGGGCTTTTGATATAGGTCATGTTCCAAGCATTAGTTCAATTTCAAACTCAATTTCTCGCTCTGGTGGTAATCCAAGCAACTCCTCGGGAAACACATCCTGAAATTCCCTGACTACTTGAATCTCACCGATTTCAGCCTCTTTCTTAGTAAGGTCTCTTACCACCGCTAGGTATCTTTGACATTCTTCGTCAAGTAGTTCACAAGCTTCAACCATCGAAATAATGGCTATAGAGGGGTTTGTCTGACCTCCGAAAAATTTGAAACTAGATTGATCAAGCAATATGAACTGGATCACTTTCCTATAGCAATCCACCTTAGCCTTATGCTTATGGAGCCAGTCCATTCCTATGATAACATCGAAGTCATACATAGCCATTACAACTAAGTCTATTTCCATATCTCGCTCTTCTATAGTTATCTTACATTTTGCACACATCATCGTAGACAATACCATATTCTTTAAAGGCGTGGAAACACAAAGAGGCGTCTTAAGGGGCATAACTTCTATTTCACTCAATTGCCTATATCTTTCAGATATAAACGAATGCATAGCACCCGTGTCAAACAATGCATATGCCTTATTGCCATTTATGAAAATCGTACTTGATATAACATTTCTGGAAGCTTATGCTTCCTCTTGGGTGACCGCATACGCCCTTCCTTGTGATGGTGGCCTCTGAGGATTCCTTGGTAGGTTTGGTCTAACAGCACTCTGCTGTGCCTGTCGTACCGAGCCTACACTCATTTGCAACCTTTCTTGTGGGCAATCTCTCTTAAGGTGACCCACTTGTCCACAACCATAACATCTCAGTTGTCCATTGCAAGGTCCTGGACCATGCCGCCCATCACACCTTCGACAAACATCAGGCTGATAGGGTGCCTTCCCTATATTCAGGCCATCCCTAGCCCTTCCAAAATTTCCATAATTGTTCTTTTTCTTTACATTCCAAGTCTGACCTTGACTAGGATAGGGTCTCTTACCCTTTCGATATCACTAAAGCTTTGTCTCTTAAACTCGATCGCTCTCTTACCAACTCTTGCTCCACTAACTACGCCCTTTCATAAATCTCATGATAATCCCTTATGTTCAAAGGCACCAGTTGTTTCCTAATATCGTCCTCAACCCTTTCAGAAATCTCTTAGCTTTTTCCTCACGATCCTCAATCAATCTGGGAGCATACCTAGACAATTCAGAAAATTTTGTCTCATACTGATCCATTGTCAGCTCCTTTTGTTCTAACTGAACAAATTCAGTGATTTTTTTATCCTTAGCACAGTCAGAGAAATGCTTCCTATTGAAAGCTCTCACAAACTCTTCCCAGTTCACATCAGTACCTAGTGGAAAGATTGTATCCTTCGAAGCTCTCCACCAAAACTTTGCATTTCCCTCCAGCTGGTACTCTGCCAAGACTATTTTCTCAGCATCACTGCAATCCAACAACCGGAAAATCTGTTCTATCCCATCAATCCAATGCTCCGCCTCCTCAGGACTTCCCATTCTACTAAACTTAGGTGGCTTCAACTTCAGAAATTGCTCCACCAGTCCTTGAGGGTGACGTTCCACTCCAGGTTGTTGCTGCGCTTGCCTATCCATCAGATTTCCAATATTGGCCAATGCCTGCAGGATATCTTCCATTTAGGGTTCAGCCCTTGCAGCAGAGGTTTCAGCCCTCGATGGATGAGCACTTCCAGCTCGCACCATGACTTTCCCGCAATTTCCAAGCATTGCCTCAGGAATAATCTGAAACTCATTGTCTCTATTTAAAAGCACTACTACTATATAAGTAACATAAACATGTTACTGGCACCTAAAGACAACTCATAATAACTACTAGGGATCTACGAGTGAATACCCATCACCCGTTATTCAAAGTTACCCCACTATTCTAGTTAATATCTTATGGTATGCATTGTCATCATGTTCCTCAATTTCCAAATGAGGCTCCTTATCACTCCAATCTATAACCATTGCTCTAATACCAAAAACGATTGCTGTGGCACCCCGACTTGCCTGAGGTCACCACAGGTTATCTTTCTCTTAATTACTCGATCTCATATAACTTCACAGACCGATACCCTTTGACTAGAGATTTTTTTTTTTTTTGAAAGCGGTCTCAACGCAGCTTATTAGCAAAAGCATAAAAATTCTCACCATCCTTTACTCCAATAACCATAATGCAATGTACACCAACTACGCACTATAAGAAAAGATAAGGCTGATTCACTCTTATTTATATTTTCATGATGGACATCAAGGTTGATACAACAAAAAGGCCAAGATTTTTAACTATACTTGGCTACCACCCAAAAAGGACTCGACCCTACATCGAACATGTACAACCCTCCATCAACAAGCGTCGGCTATCTCCAAAAAGTGTCAGCTCCCATCAGCTATACGTGCCATCACACCCAATCCGGTGCATCGGGCGGCGGCGGCGGTAACATCCTTAACATCACTCCATCATGCCGGACATGGATAGACAAAAACTCCTGGATAACCGGGCCATCAGCTCGACCCACATCGTACATCACCAGGACACGGACTCGAACAAACACTAAACCAGGGGCATCGACACAGATGTGCTCCGTACACTCCACATGAACATCAGTAGGTATGCCATAGTAAGTACCGCGAGCAACTGGCAGCAAAGGCATCTTTTTAATCTGAAATGTTAATCCCTAAAAGGGGTGAGTACAACCACTCAGCAGTAAAAATCCACCATGCACTCATCATTAAACAGTCATGCATATATCATTATGCAATGTGCATATTCCACCATGCACTTATCATTAAACAGCCATGCATGTATCACCATGCCATATGCACATATCCATGCGCGTGATTCAATTCTCGATCTTTATATTTCAATTAGATCACATCATTTTCTTCCTAGGGACCAATATTTGCATCCCACAATTTATCGCTCACATCCCACCTGGTATCGCGAGGAACCTCCGGCACACACCTCCGGGAATCTCGTACCCTAACTAGCATCATGAGATATCCCCTCGGCACACACCTCAGAGGCTTCAGGCACACACCTCCCGGCATCCCGACACTCCCAGGGCATCCGACACACACACTCCGGGCATCCCAACACTCCCGGGGCATCGTCGGCTCACACCTCCGACGGTCTCATTATTTTCTCAATTTATATTCACACATGTATCTCAATTTCAACATGGCATTTGATGCAATAATATCAAGGGTCTCAACCAACTTTTCATGCCATATAACATGCCATATGTCATCACATATGCAGCAAAATCAACCACTCAAGGTATTACATCACATGGATGAATTCATTTATTTTTCAAAACACATCAATGTTTCGGATAAATCAGAATGCATTCCTTTAATTAAAACTCTAGAAAAATTAGTAAATGGTAGTAATAAATTCTGAAAACTTGACACATTATAGACAAAACCTAAAGGCAGATATCTCATGAATAACTCCATACCAAAAGAACCTCACACAAAACAGCACGGTCCACGCATCACAGTTTTCAAAACTTCAATATTTCAGCTTGCACAGTTTCGGGAGTAATTTAAATTAAATACCACATGAACTCCAAAAATTCTGAAATTTTGACATGTTATAGACAAGTCCTAAATTTAAATATCTCATGAAGAAATAAAAACCCAAATCGTTCTATATTAATAGATATAGACGATTAATTCCCCCTGTTCTCGGTGTCGTCTTTTCCCAGATTATCATCTTTCAAAAGAAACTCATTTCACCGACCTACATGTGTTCGTTTCTTCTAAATTTTCAGTATGTTATTCCTCAGAATATTACCTACAACTTTAATTAAGGACATATGATCAAATTTTAACTGTATGATTTTATAAAAATCACGAAATCATACTAGGTCGAGGTAGCATTTTTTTCCAGATCCAGTTTCTTCAAAGAACAACGATTTCACCGACCTATTTTTGTTCATTTCCTCTAAATTTTTTATATGTTCTAACACAAGAAGTAAATTACAGCTTTCATTAAGAGATCAAAGTGAGATTTTCACAAGAAAGTTACTTTACAGACCACGAAATCTCTAAAGGTCAGCACAGCGAATTCCAGATCTAATTTCTCCAAGGAAAAATCATTTCACTAACCATTACTTGTTATTTTTGCCTCAAATTTTAGTATATTGTTCCTCAAGATGTTCTCTACAACTTTCATGAAGAAATCAAAACAATATTTCAACTAAAAAGTCGCATGCAGCACACAAACTCATGGATGGTCGGACTGATTTTTCCAGAAACAGCATGCTAGGCCAACGAATTTCTCCCCATAACTTCGACCTTTCATCACATCTACCACAACCAAAATTCACCATCTTCTACACACACATCATAGCAATGCAAAGGGTAGGTTTTAGGACTCTACTTGCCTCAAACTTAAGCACAAACAGCAACAAAGATGGCGGGCAAAGCGGCGAACGAATGGCGGTGAGCTAGGCGGACGATCGGCGGACGGACCTCCTCCTTCCTCTCGCACGCACGGCCTCTCCTTTCTCTCTTCCTTTCTTCCTTCCCTTTCCTTTCTCTCTTTCTCTCCTCTCTCTCTCTCTCTCTCAGACGACACCCTCTCTTTCTCTCCCTTTCCTCGCCTAATCCGCCCCCTATTTCCCCCTAATTTCTTCCCTTCAATCATTAGCAATCATTTGATTGCATGCAGCTGCCCAAAGGAGCCAATGGGGGCAGCCACACTTGGCTCAACCTCCTTGCCACTTGGCAACTCACATGCAAGGGTTGGTGGGCTTCAATGTTGGGCCGGTCGAATAGGGGGGCTGCATGGGCTGGTTGGACGGTCTTTGGGCCTAAAAATCAGCTCACCCTCTCCTATTCCTATTCCATTTAATCCTCATTTAAATAAACACTTAATTTCAACTTATAAGCCCACAAAACTTTGTAATTTAAATCAATAAAATTTTACTTATAAAGTGCACCACCAAGAATAACATTTCTATATCAATTTGCACCTTAATAAAATCCTTGGGTCACTTGTAGACACATCTCCATCCAAACAATCATCCATTACAATGCTCGGCCTTAAATTAATTGAACATCATTGATTCAATGGCTAATACAAAATCCAATAGCACTTCCATTACCTAATCATGGTTCATGGTACTCCAGAGGTTGTTTGTATTACTATTAGATCCATCATCATAGTCATCAAACATATATTCTTAAAAGCATCTCAAAGTATAAGGTACCTTAAAAAAAAATCAAAGACAAAAATAGCATGGATGGCACCATTTACTTAAAAGTATTTTTTTATATGAATTCTCTTGTACAAACGAAAGAGGGTCTCATAAATCAAATAATTTGGTTTTCTTGATATAGTACCTGAATCTTTATTAAAAGTAAGATTTTAACCTTAATCTTAATAAGGGGTGTGTTGTGAATCATCGATGATGGTTAAGGTTGTACCTCACTATAATATAAGAGCATGAGAGCTCTACTAAGTGCTGCCCGCCTACTGGTAATCCTAGCAAGCTAATAGGACTGCATTCAAAATTTTAGGGATAATTAAGGAATTTCATCGAGTGCACTTTCGGTGGAAAGTGGATTAACTTATTGCTTTTACCATTTTATCCTTTTCTCTGTCCAATATTATGTTATTTCTCTGTAAAACCTGATTGCGTTACTATATCAGAGTAACAAGTGAATGATGGCAAAATGAAACATGTGAAAGTGACAAAAGGGTGGGTTTCGATATCCTGCGACAGACATCGTTTCCAGGAGCATATTCGTCTTCGATGTTGTGATGTCAAACTATGTCTCAGGAGGAAAAGAAAGAAAGACAAAAGAATTCGAGATCTTGGCAAGTCCAGCAGGTTTTCGAGGTCTGAATTCATTTGTCACGTCCACAAACAATGGGTGTTAGAGCTTCACAAAAAGATCTGATGGAGGGCTCGCTAGCTGGCTCGTCCCTAAACGAACATCTCCAAATCCTCTCTGTTGAAGAGACCATCTCCCTCTAGCTCCCCTAATTTCCACCTTTCTTGGTTTAACTTTCCTTTGCTTTACGAATATTGCTTCGGTCAAGCTATGCAATGATGAATTTGTTTTTGTAATAAGTTTTCAGGGGTGACTTGCTCCCAATAAACCTATGATGAAATACCCTCTCTCTTGTTTCGAAAGGCAAACTTGATCTCGATCGTTGTTGGACTCTCGTTTAGCTCTGTATTTTTCTTCGCAGCAGCCCTTAGAGATTTCTTAGGAAGAAGAACATCTCACCCAAAACTAACTAGACTATAAATCATATATTTTTCGAGTTAAGCCTGTACAGGTTAAGTTCGTCAGACAAACTGGACAATCTAATCGTAATCTTGTGAGTGAGTGGCTCACGTTTTCTAATGGACGTATGCCAAAGATTAAGGGAACGCCAATATGTCTAACAGGTGATTTCCTTGCATCACCCTGCAAACTGTTAGCTAGGTTCACTCTTATGTGGAAGAGGCCTAATGAGTTATAAGCCCAAAAAAGGCTTGCGCCCATATGATAGGTTATATGAGGAAATGGGGTTTCTCACTATCTATATAAAAAGTGATAGCAACAAAAGAAAATAGTAACAAGAGAAAAAGAGAAAGCAGAAAATATGGGGGTTGGTGCATTATCTTATTTACATCAAGCTGGCATTGGAGGTCGATTCGTGGTCCGATTGAGCTAAAATTTTGTCAGCATGTTCATGACACAATTTTATCGAATCTGAACGGTTTGATTTTCGTTTGAAGCTCTATACATTAAGTTTTTCGTGGATTGATCAAAACCTGCGTTTTTTGTCAAATTTATCATTGATCTCTTGTGAAATTCATATGTATTGTTAAGAATTATGTTCTTGAGGTGTTTACTGCTATGCACCTCTAGTATTTGCTAGAGAAGAACATTGTTCACCCAATTTCGTTGATAGTGAAGAATTTCGAGTGGACTCCGATCCCGTGGTTTTTTTTATCTCCTCACATCAATGAGGTTTTTCACGTAAAAAATCGTCTTGTGTTCGCGAGCTTGGTATTTGTTTTACTCTACTATATCGATTCCTATTAGGTTTATACAAGAGGGAAGATTATGTTATTCTTGTGTTATTGTTGATTCGATGCATTGTTCGAATAACATTGTTCACTCAATTTTGTTGATAGTGAAGAATTTTGAGTGGACTCCGGTCCCGTGGTTTTTTTATCTCCTCACATCAAGGAGGATTTTCACGTAAAAAATCGTTTTGTGTTCGCGAGCTTGGTATTTGTTTTACTCTACTATATCGATTCCTATTAGGTTTATACAAGATGAGAGATTATGTTATTCCGTTACGTTGATTCGATATTGTTCGAATTGCTACTGTTCTCTGATCAGAATGGTATTAGAGCATTTGGTTATTGCTTAATTTTTTCGTCTTGTGTTAAACAATGGAAACGAATACAAGTATAATGGTTACATTGAATAGTTCGAATTATCATATTTGGAAAGGGAAGATGGAAGATCTTTTATATGTGAAAGATTTTTATTTGCCAGTATTTGCTGAGAAGAAATCAGAGAATAAAACTGATGTTGAATGGTTTATATTTCATCATCAAGTGTGTGGTTATATTAGGCAGTGGGTGGATGATAATATTTTGAACCATATTATTAAGGAAACACATGCACGTAGTTTATGGGATAACCTCGAACAGTTACATGCTCGAAAGACTGGGAATAATAAATTATTTTTAATAAAACAGATGATGGCTCTCAGATATCAAGATAGTACTCGTTTGACTGATCATTTAAATTCTTTTTAAGGAATTACAAATCAGTTGGATGTAATGGGAATCAAGTTTGATGATGAGATACAAGCACTATGATGCTTGGTACTTTACCGGACTCCTAGGAGATGTTTCGAACATTTTTGTCTAATTCTGCCCCAAATGGTACAATTATCATGGATTTGGCCAATAGTAGTATTTTGAGTGAAGAGATGAGAAAGAAGACACAAAGATCGCCCTCTTTACATTCTGATGCCTTGGTTGTTGAGAAAAAGGGAAGAAGTGAGTCTCGAGGTCCGAGAAATAGAGATAAAAGTCGAGATAAAAGCAGAGGTGAGTATAATAAATTTGCTAATGTTGAATGCCAGTATTGTCATCAGAAGGGACATATTCAGAGGTTTTGTCGCCAGTTAAAAAGGGAGAAACAAAAGGAGAAAGGGAAAGAGAAGAAAAGTGATAATGACAGTGATGACAATCGTGTTGCTGCACTTAAAGAAGACTTTCTAACTATTTTTTATGGTAATGTGGTGAATTTTGTATCTCATGAAACCAGTTGGGTAATTGATAGTGGTGCATTCGTTCATGCTATGTTTCGTAGGGATTTCTTTACATCATACAGGTCAGGTGACTTCGAATATATGAAGATGAGAAACAATGGACTAGCTCAAGCTGTAGGTATTGGTGATGTGTGCCTAGAAACCAGTAATGACACAAGGTTAGTATTGAATAATGTTAAACATATACCCGATATCCGCTTGAATTTGATTTTTACGAACAAGTTGGATGATGAGGGGTATTGCAGCACCTTCAGTAATGGTCAATGAAAGCTCACCAAATGTTCTCTTGTTGTGGCGAGAGGTGAAAAATATTTTTCGTTGTACATTATGTAGACAAAGTTGTCCACAAAAAAAATTAATGCAGTAGACGGCGAAGATGCAACTGAATTATGGCATAAGAGGCTTAGTCACATCAGTGAGAAGGATTTGTCAATATTGGCCAAGAAGAAGCTCCTTTCAGGATTGAAAAGTTCAGCACTAAAGAAGTGTGCTTATTGTTTAGCAGGAAAACAGAACAGAGTTGCATTTAAAAACTCCCCTCCTTCAAGAAAGTCAGGTATACTGGATTTAGTGCATTCTAATGTTTGCGGTCCTATGAAAACAAAATCACTTGGCGGCTCTCTTTATTTTGTTACCTTCATAGATGATTTTTCAAGGAAAATTTGGATTCATACCTTGAAAACTAAATATCAAGTGTTAGATGCTTTTAAGCAATTTCGGGCTTGGTTGAGAGACCGATTGGAAAGAAATTGAAATGCATTAGAACTAATAACGAGGGAGAGTATATTGGACCTTTTGATAAATATTGCAAACAACAAGGTATTTGACATCAAAAGACACCTCCCAAGACGCCTCAGTTATATGGGTTAGCTGAGAGAATGAACAGAACAGTGGTTAAAAGGGTAAGATGCTTACTATCACAGTCAAAGCTACCTAGATCATTTTGGGGTGAGGCTTTAAGTACAGTTGTGCATGTACTAAATCTTACTCCATGCGTTCCTTTAGAGTTTGATGTTCCTAATATAGTTTAGATAGGCAAAAATGTTTCTTATGATTATTTGCGTGTCTTTGGGTGCAAAGCATTTGTGCATATTCCCAAAGATGAGAGGTCTAAACTTGATGTAAAACACGACAGTGCATATTTATTGGTTATGGATAGGATATGCTTAGCTACAAATTTTATGATCCCGTTGAAAAGAAAATTGTAAGAAGCAAAGATGTTGTATTTATGGAAGATCAAACAATAGAGGATATTAAGAAAGTAGAGATGATTTCAGCACCGCAAGTTAGTGATAATCTGGTTGATTTGGATTTAGTTCCTCTTACAAATATTCTTACACAGGTTGATAAAGAGCAGCGGGAAGTCAATGTTCCAAATAACGCACATGTTCTTGAGCATGTTGAAATAGATAATACTATTCCTGAACCAGAGGCTCAATTAGATGTTCCACTGGATGTTCCAATCCGAAAATCCGTTAGAGATTGATGACCTTCCGCTAAGTATTCTGAAGATGAGTATATATTATTGACTGATGCAGGTGAACCAGAGTGCTATGTAGAAGCAATAGAATATGAGTACAAAAGCAATTGGTTTGATGCTATGTGAGATGAGATGCAGTCACTTTATGATAATCATACTTTTGAGTTGGTGAAGTTACCTAAAGGTAAAAGAGCTTTGAAGAACAAGTGGATATATAGGTTGAAGCAAGATGAACATACTTCACAACCACGGTACAAAGCTAGATTGGTTGTTAAGGGATTCGGTTAGAGAAAGTGTATTGATTTTAATGATATATTTTCTCCGCTAGTAAAAATGTCTTCTATTCGTGTGGTACTAGGCTTGGTAGCTAGCCTAGATTTGGAAATTGAGCAAATGGATGTCAAAACAGCATTCCTACATGGTGACTCGAAGGAAGAGATATACATGGAACAACCTTGAGGGTTTTAAAGTGAAAGGGAAAGAGGATTATGTGTGCAAATTGAAGAAAAAGTCTCTATGGCCTAAAACAAGCACCGAGGCAGTGATACAAAAAGTTTGCGTCAGTTATGACAGAATAGGGCTATAAGAAGACTTCCTTGGATAACTGTGTGTTTGTCCAAAAATTTTCTAATGATGACTTTATTATTCTCTTGCTTTATGTTGATAATATGCTGATTGTTGGTAGGAATGCTTCAAGAATTGAGTTATTAAAGAAACAGTTGAGCAAGTCTTCGGGGAACTTCAAATTTGAAACTTAGTTTTGGGACCGGGAAACTTGAGTTAGTTCGATACATAGATTCCGACTTGGCAGGAGATGTTGATACTCGTAAATCTACTTTTGGTTATTTGATTTATTTTGCAGGTGGAGCTGTGTCATGGAAGTCAAGATTGCAGAAGTGTGTTGCACTTTCTACAACTAAAGCTAAATTTATTGTAGTGACTGAAGCTAGTAAAGAGATGTTATGGATGAAGAAGTATTTAGAAGAACTTGGGTTCAAGCAAAAGAGGTATGTGCTATTTTGTGATAATCAAAGCGCAATTCATCTTTGTAAGAATTCATCTTTCCATTCTAGATCAAAACATATTGATGTTAGATATCATTGGATAAGGGATGTTCCAGATGAAAAGCTGTTGGAACTTGAGAAAATTCATACAGATCATAATGGCTCTGATATGATGATGAAGACTCTACCAAGAGTGAAGCTTGAATATTGTTAATTGATAGCAGAGATGGTGAATCCCTCCACATTGTCGTGATGGGGAGATTTGTTAGCTGGGTTCACTCCTATGTGCAGGAGGCTCAATGAGTTGCAAGCCCAAAAAGGGCTTGAGCCCATATGATAAGTTATATGAGGAAATAGGGTTTCTCACTATCTATATAAAAAGTGATAGTCGCAAAAGAAAATAGTAACAAGAGAAAAAGAGAAAGCAGAAAATCTGAGGGTTGGGGCAATATCTGATTTATATCAAGTTGGCATTGGAGGTCGATTCGTGGTCCGATTAAGCTGAAATTTTGTCAGCATGTTTGTGGCGCAATTCTATCGAATTTGCACGGTTTGGTTTTCGTTTGAAGCTCCCTACATCAGGTTTTTCATGGATTGATCAAAACCTACGTTTTTGGTCAGATTTATCCTTGATCTTTTGTAAAATTCATGTGTATTGCCAAGAATTATGTTGTTGAGGTGTTTGCTGCTATGTACCTCTAGTATTTGCTAAAGAAGAACATTGTTCACCCAATTTCATTGATAATGAAGAATTTTGAGTGGACTCTGGTCCCGTGGTTTTTTTATCTCCTCACATCGAGGAGATTTTCCTCATAAAAAATCATCTTATGTTCGCGTGCTTGGTATTTATTTTACTCTACTATATTGATTCCTATTAGGTTTACACAAAACGAGAGATTATTTTATTCGCAGCGTTGATTCGATATTGTTCGAATTGTTACTGTTCTCCCATCACAAACTGTCATGAGATCTTCAGCAAAAACATAGACAATTCAGCTCTACTTTGGCGCAAAAAAGGACGATTCTATATGGTTTCACTCGAGCAGCAACATTTAAGCATCCGAGAGCTAAACGTGGGTATAGATAAATTTAAAAAGTTATGGACAATATTATAAGCACCTCACTTTTTATAAATTAATTTCATAAAAAAAACATTGGATCAAAATTTAGAAATCACATCAAATATCATATTGAAGTTCAAAGATCATAGTGAATGAATTTGAAGTTCAATGATGATATTACACGTTGGTGAGATATAACATAATTTTCATTCCGTACCGTTTTACACAACATTAATTAAAGTTTACATGAAACTTCTCAACAACTGAAAAATGAATGCTACGGCGACTATTCACTTCATCAAATTTACAAATTAGGGATTAAATTGATATCTCACTCCGCCACAATCCCTCTCTTTCTTATTCTATTCCTGACCGATTTCTCTTTCCTTAAGTGCACCGATCCATCTATGGCGGGTCACACGCCATTTCGTCTAAAACAAGGGAGACAGGCCGAGATTTTAGTAGGCCCAATTTTAAAGGTTGAGACAAGTTCAAAGCCATTTTCTGAATTTGGGATCGGATGGTGTGCCGGGCCGATTAAAAAAAATCATAACCTTACCTCCGTTTATATTCGATGCTAATACGCTACTCTTAAATGGTAAGTTGATAGGTGTAAGAAGACATGCAAAATAAACCAGAATAGAACCCAACTCTACTACCATATTAGAAAAGCCTACTAAAAATTTAAGCTGATAGGTGAATTGATATCACATGTATATTAATTACAATTTAATTCAATAGTCAAGCAATTTGGGATATTTCCACAAGACCGTGCAATGTTGATATTTTTGTTCATGGGTGAGACTCCATAATTGACGATACATTCAATCCACGATCTTTATAAAATGTGAGAGACTTTTGGATGACATATTTAGGTGTCGATACTCCCAAGTTCCATTCTTTTCTTTGAAAAAAGAAGAAGAATAAGGAGAAGAAGAGATTTAGCTATTTCTACATGGCATGTACCTAGCACACAAGAAGAAGAAGAAGAAGAAGAAGAAGAAGAAGAAGAAGAAGAAGAAGAGATTTAGCTATTTCTACATGGCATGTACCTAGCACACATAACCCTTTGTGTCCTTAAAACACATTAAAAGTGACATGTCAATTTTTTATATAAATCAAATTGAAAAGAGTTAATGGAAGTCTTTAAGGACACTAATTAAAAGAGTGTCAAGGCTTATTTTTTTACAATAAATTTTGTAATTTCCGCTGCGCTTTCTTTTTTCTTTTTACTTCTTCTTACGGTATAGTTGACCTCAAGTCACCCTCAACCAACGTCATGTCCACCAACTGGTATCGGATCTCCAAGTTATTAATTTTTGGACGAAAATCGAATCTCCAAATTAAAGAAGTAGAAAGTGGCTCGTATTCTTTAAAGAGTTTTCTCTATGCACCGGTACCATGTGATCGTTACTGTTTCCACTTGGAGAGATGCTACTTCGACGGTAACAGTTCTAATTATCACTAAGCTACCATCCCCACATCGATAGATTTACCATCATATAAAGTCTGTCTTTAATATAATAAATTTACTGTCAAGTAAAAGTCTCGTGTTTATTATATTACCAATTGTAAAACCTTTGATTTTCGCATTTGATTGTGTAGACTAGTAAAGCCTAGGTGTTGGCGAGCTATATGATCCCATTATAGGGTGCCGGGTTCTTATTAGGATGAATAGAGGTGGCCAAACGAATCGGATTCAATTCGATTTGCATATTCCATAAGAAAATCTATGCTCCTTGAATTAATTCTCTTCCTTATTTATCTTTTAGGGTACCAACCCATAAAAGGGTGTTGTCAGAGCAGTCGGGGGAAGGAGATTGCATTTGATATGGTGGCTGCGATAGTTGCTATCTATCCATGGTAGACCGGCGGTATTTGGCTATAACGTAAAACTAATAACTACAACATCGCATAAGATCTGATGGGTATAACAAGCAGCCTATTTTCTTTGGTAGGGTATTGGCAATTCGCTAAAACTTACATAGAGCAATGCTAATGTTCTCTCCTTAGCGGAAGGAGAGTCCTTTTCATGCTTTTTTTAGGGTAACAACAGTACATATCCATATCCATCCGTATCTCGTACTGTGTGATTCTTCCGTGCGTAAAATCTCGGAATATGGTAGGGCAAGAAAGGCAATTTTTTCTATAGAAAAATAAAGAACCGGTGAAATCTAGCATGAAACTCTTTAATCATATTATGAATTTTGGGACCTTATGATCATACTATAACTAGCGTGATCTTACGATTGCGTTTAGGAGAGAATATAGAGAAAAGGAAAAGAACACAGTGAGGGACTTTCTTTATGTATATATTGTTGGTATTGTAAATAGAAATGATAAGTTAGCACTCTTAGCCACCAAAAAAGGCAAAAAAACGCTTGAAATTTTATCTGTTGGACAAAAGTAGCAAGATTTTTTTAAAGAGTTAATATCCTGAAAAATTACAAACAAATACACACGCGACAAATTTATCTCAAATTATTTTTTTATCACGAAAAAATCAAAATTGATACAATTATGATAAATGGAGGGTGAAAGCCCAAACTTGTACACCCATCTAATTCAGTAATTTAATAATAAATTTAATAGAAATTAATAGAGGTCGAATTTGTCTTGGGATTTTTGGTGTACCAGGTTGGAATTTTTCGTAATATTAATTCTTTTTGAAATGGTTCATTATGAATTTTTATTCGAGAGATACATATTATATATTCAAGCAAGTTGATGATGTGGTTAAAGATAATGTTTTGGAGAAGCAAATTAGTTTTTTTGTTCCCGGGAATAGATTTGAAATAGAATCAATAAAAAAAAGTTACTTCTTGTTTTCCGGAAACAATTCCTAAAATTAATTCTTATTTTTTCTTTTCTCCTCTTTTATTCTCTTTTCTCTTCTTCTCTTTCCTTTTTCTTCTTCTTCCTTTTGGCTAGTTGTTAGCCTCGGCCATGACCGACAACCTCACTGGAGCGTTGCCAACCCTTGATGACCTCGCCAGAGTGTTGCTGGCCCGTGGACACCAAGCCGTGGCGAGGCCTACCTCACCATGATTGGGCAAGGCTCGGTCTCACCAAGCCAAGGCGAGGCCAAGACTTGCCTAGGCCAAGCGAGCTTTCGGCAAGCTTGTTGAACCTCGCCCAATCGGTCAATGGCCACCGAGGAAGAAGAAGAGAAAATAAAAATAAAAGTATTAAAAAATTAAAAAAAGAAAAAAATTAAGAATTATATCAAAAGCATTTCTATCTCGAAAATAGAAATTTTGGATAATTACCAAGCGCGTTATTTTGCTAAAAAATTATTCCCAGAATAGAATCAGAAAAAATTATTTTCAAAAATAGAATCGTTACCGAACGTGTTATTAATTTTCTTCTTTATTTATCTTTTAGGGTATAGTCTTGAAGCAGAACGGTAGAATCTACTATTGTACCAACCCATAAAAGCGTGTTGTCAGAGTAATTGGGAGAAGAAAAAGGAGGAAATTGCATATGATTTGGTGGCTTACTATCTTTCCGTGGTAGACCGGCGGTATTTGGCTACAACGTAAAAATGATAACTACGACATCGCACAAGACGTGGTGTGTATAACAAACAGCCTATTTTCTTCGACCGGATATTGGCAATTCGCCAAAACTTAGATAGAGCAATCTACCGGTTCTCTCCTTAGCAGAAAGCGAGTCCTTTTCACGCTTTTCCGGGCTTGCATGTTTGTATTTCTTTTTTCTGTGTATGAAAAATTCTGTTTTTTTGTTTTGGGGAACAAAAAAAAAGAACATAAACGTGTTTGTTTGCATTTTTGTTCCAAATCTATTTTTCTGTTCCCGGAAACAAATTTGGAACAGAAACAAGAAAAAAAAAAAAAAACATGTTTCTTGTTTATGGAACAATTTGGAGAAACAAATTTTCTTTCACTTCTTTCTTTTCTTTTTCTTTTCTTCTTCTTTTTTCTTTAGCCAGTCGTCGACCTCAGTCATGACCGGCAACCGGCCATTGAGGGTCGGCGATGCCATCAAGGGCTGGCGACCTCGGCGGAGCGTCACCAGCCCCGGCGAGGCCGAGCGTCGCTAGCCCCTAGCAAGGCTCGGCCTCACCTTGGCCGGGCAAGCTCGGGCTGGCCCAGATCCGGCGGTGAGGCTCGCCCAGCCACCGCCCGGGCGATTGGTGGTGGGCGAGCTCGGCCTTGCCCAACCACGGTGAGGCTCGCCTCCCGGGGCCGGCAAGCCTCATCGAGACCGGGCAAGGCTGCTGGCCCTCGTTGGCTTGTCGCCGGCCATGGCCGAGGCCAACGATCGGCCAAAAGAAGAAAAAAATAAAAAATAAAAAATAAAGGAAAAAGAAAATAAAAATATTAAAAAATTAAAAGAAACAAAAAAAGAACATAAATTTACCAAACACGTTTTTTTATTTATTTTTTCTGGTCAAAAATTATTCCGTGAAACAGAAATAGTTTTTTCTATTTCTGTTCTCTAGAACAATTTTTGAACAGAAACACAAATAAACACACCATTCGAGGGTAACGATAGTACATATCCATTTCTATCTGGATCCAGTACTCTGTGATTCTTCCGTGCGTAAAATCTCGGAATATGATAGGGCAAGAAAGGCTATTTTTTCTATAGAAAAAATAAAGAACCTGTGAAACCTAGCATGGCACACAGCTCATCAGTTACCTTATAAAAGCGACTCCATCGTCGCACTCTTTTCAAACAGTTTCTTAGTCCTCTCAACTTCCCACTCCAAAGCGCAATCTCTCCTGCTGTGCGGATTGAAAAGAACCTAAGAAAGAAAAAAAAAATCAGGAAACATGAGTTTGGACGAAACCCTAGCGGTCACCACCGCCCAAGAAGACGAAGAGTACTTGTTCGCTTTCAAACAAAATATGATCTCGTGCGTTCCACTGGTCCTGAAGGCCACCATCGAGCTCGGCATCCTCAAGCTCTTGTGTGAGAGCACTGCTCAGCTCTCGCCCACCCAGATTGCGTCCCGCCTCTCCATCAAGAACCCCAATGCCGGTGGCACCATCGACCGCATCCTGCGTTTGCTCGCCAGCTTCTCTTTCCTCTCGTGCACCCTCACGCAGGACAAAGCCGGACGGCCTGAGAGGATGTACGGCCTGGGCCCCTTGAGCAAGTACTACGTGAGCGAGGAAGGCGCTAGCATGGCGCCATGGTTGCTTTTACTCTTTGACGAGGTTTCCCTGAGATCGTGGTACGTAAATAAATAAATTCGGACTGTCACATTCTGTGGGACTCACCATGTTCGCTAGTTAAGTTTATGCAACAATATCTCGTTCCCATCTCATGCAAAATTGATTAGCTTGACACTTGAAGTTAAATTTCATTGCCGTTGAATATATGAGAATGTGACAACAAATTTTGAAGAAGTAATGTGATGGCTATTAAATGCATCAAGCACATCAACAAGAGTCATCTTTATATATATATATATATAATAGTGACAAGATGAGATCACTTTAAATAAATATTTTGATTGGATGGCTGTCTGCACATTATTGACAATTTTAGAGAGTGAATATATTTTTTATCACAAGGCGGATATGTTGTTAATTGGGGTTTGTATATGAATGCTTGCTCTGTAGGTTTTACTTAAAAGATGCAGTGATTCAAGGAGAAGGCGACCCTTTCAAGCTGGCGAACGGCACGACCCTCTTCGACTACACCGGGATAGACTCGAGGTACAACAACCACTTCAACAATGCCATGAAGTGTTTGTCTACCATTTTCATGGGCAAAATCATGGACACTTACCACGGATTTGAGAATGCCAAAACAGTCGTTGACGTTGGCGGCGGTGTTGGCGAATGCCTTAAGCTTATACTCTCCAAGCACCCCCACCTCCGGGGCATAAACTTCGACCTGCCCAATGTTGTCAAAAATGGGCTTTCTTATCCTGGTAATTGATTTTCGAACTAAAATTTCCAACTTCCTCTATAAACAAACAAAGTTCAATGTAAATTATGCTCCATAGATTAATTCTCTCAACGGATTGAACCTTTCTAATTCATTTCAATTCATGTTAAAAACACCTCGTTTGCTCCCTACCTGTTGATTGCCTTCTTCCTATAATTATGTCACCTATATACAGTTGGCCCTTCTAAGGATGTCTAATGAAGCAAAGAAGACGAAATGAGACAACTAGTTTTTTATGGCAGGTTTGGAGCATGTAGGAGGGAGCTTTGTGGATGATCCCATCCCAAAAGGAGACATCCTCTTAGCAAAGGTTACTTTGGATTAATTGTTTAGTACTCAAGCTCCCGGAAATGAAATGAAAAGAAACGTGTAGAATTACGTAGCTTATAGTTTATTTGAACAAGATTTCTCTAATTGATTTTAATTGATTTTGCATTAATAAGACAGTTCCAATGTACGAGCATTTTGTTTAGGACAGATTGGCGATCGGGAGTCTTAATTGATTTTGATTGTTTGCTGTTTGTTGCAGTGGCAATTCCATAGTTTCACGGACGAGTTCGTCATACAGCTCCTGAAGAAATGCTGGAACGCGTTGCCGGCATCGGGCAAGGTGGTGATCATAGACCCAGTCAGCCCGGAATACCCAGGGACGGATCTAGTGACCCGGGCCACCTTCACTTCCGACATGGTCATGCTGGCCTTGCCCCCTGGAGGGAAAGATCGGACGCTGAGGGAAGTCGAGGTCGTGGCCCACGCGGCCGGGTTCAGCTCTCCGAAAGTGGGCTGCCAAGTCCTCCACATGTGGGCGCTCGAGCTATATAAAACCGCCTAATTCGCTTGCCGGAAAATCCTCCCCGCATCGATCTTGCCTTGCGCTATGTCGTATTGTGTCCATCTTTGGATTTCCAATTGAATAAAACTGTTCTTGTTATGCTTTCAACTTTTCTAGAATTGTTTCCTAGTACGCATTGATGCAAATGGTCTTCATTATCCATTTGTTTCTGTTGTAATAAAAATGCAAGAAGGCTTACGCTTACCAATTCTGCAATTGGAAGAGCCGGAAAAACATAAAGGACGACCATGAGATATTAACAGGGATCGAAATGATCAAATGCCGAAAATTGTTGTATGGTTCCAACGCCGGCAAGACATTATGATTATCATTATTTATGTGTGGTGAAAATTTACATTCAAGTTTGAAAGTTGAAAATAAATAGCCCCCCACAGAATTGACCTAGTGGCAACGCTGTTCTTAATCTTTTAGCTTAGGAGTCAATGGTCGTGAATTCAATTCCTACATTATGGAACCTGGATTTAAGTGGGGGACCCAAGATGATGAGTTACTGTGCTAATTCTCCCCATGTAGCTGGCTAATACGATTGAGCTCTGAGTTGTTATAAAAAAAGAAAAAGAAAATAAATGCACATCATTCAAACCCATGGAAAGATTTTGATTGCATTCAAATAAGCCCATATTATCGAAAATAAATTGTTTATATTCGCAAATTTTGGAAATTATAATTTCTTAATTATATAACTTACGTCGATTAGTAATATAATTGCCAAGCAGCTATAAC
This sequence comes from Eucalyptus grandis, assembly GCF_016545825.1. Classification (NCBI taxonomy): domain Eukaryota; kingdom Viridiplantae; phylum Streptophyta; class Magnoliopsida; order Myrtales; family Myrtaceae; genus Eucalyptus; species Eucalyptus grandis. The sequence goes on along the minus strand of NC_052619.1, from coordinate 2,778,478 downwards.
GGGTGAGGTTGGCAGCGATGAATTGATGGCGGCATGATGCCACCTTTCTCACTTTTTTTCTCCCTCTTTTGTAAATTTTTTAGATTATTTCTTCTTTTAAACTATGTTTAATCTTAGAATGTCTCTACACAAATGAGAAGATAAGTAACGTGTAATAGTAGAAAGAAAACTAAAAATACTTGGAATAGACAAGTTCTAGCAAATGCGAAAAAAATGGCTTAATTTCTATAATAAAGTAAAAATTCTCTACGTTAAGATTCATTCTAACTACTCGCACGTTGCAAAGCCACAAATAATACATTTGAAATATTATGAAGTAAAAGCCGATGATTGTGAAACATGTTCTCCAACAGGATGTCAAATGAATAATTATCTGGTACTATTCACTTCTCGACCGTTCTTGTAACCACTGAGCAGGTGTATTGCACCTCCTTGAGCAACCGAGAAAGAAAGGATTTCTCATTGCAAGTTAGCAACCCTAATTTTTAGTCCTAGGAGTCGAATTAATTATCGAAAGTCAAGTTGTGTACATGAGTGCGACACATCTGTTATTCAAAGTCACGATCTAACCATTCAATGTAACTTTGAGATGGCCAAAACCCACATGATATGGCAGAATCCTTGTTTGTTATATGGGGATTAAATTGTTTGAGTGTTTTAAAGAAAATCAGTCTAGTCAAAATATTTATATATACACCTCTTTGATTATCCCCTTTTTGCCCTTTAATCTAATTTCAGATTGAATCTACTTGCAAGCTTGCAAATCTACATAATCCTACCTTTTGAGCTAGTTTGTTTCCATTTAAAGCAAAAGTACTTTTTCTTTAATTCTCATCAAAGTCGAAACTTTAAAAATATAAAAAGATTATAACCGAACTTATGTCATAAACGTAATAGTCAAAGTGCGTGTACCATGAAATTAGGATTAGTGAAAGAAAAATAAAAATGTAAAAGAAAGTTGACTCGCCACATGTAGGAGCGATTTCTCTGGCTATGAATGATCCTTGTTCAAAATCAACTATGTTTTCCCACTTAACCTAATCTAGGGGGCCCTAGTCTGACACCATAAATGTGAGACTTCATTCGACATATGCGGATATTTATAGGTGAGAAGATTAGGGGCGGCGCAATAAGCTATTCAGGTTAGGGACAAGAAGGTTATCTTGGTTGTTGAATGAAGGCTACAAGGTTCTATAGGCGCGGGCGATTGTGGAACGAAACATGTGATAATGCCCTTATATAGGTTTATAGGCTATTCAAGGTTTTCCAATGAATCAAAAAATTATTCAAAAATCATAAACTTATTGTACGACGATCAATTTAATTTTAAACCTTTCAATTTTACCAATCTAATGCCAAATATGTTGGCAACTCACTAGTTTAGTCCCAAACTTTTCACTTATTTTAATTTAGTTCTAAACGTTTTGATAGTTTACCAATCTAGTCATGAACATTTTAACGATCTGTCAATTCAGTTCTTCTAGACAATTTTGGTTGGAAATTGTCGGCATGATTGTCTAGGCAATGTCGGCATGATTGTCTAGGCAATGTCGGCCATCTCACGTGACAATGTTAGCATTGGCATGGATAATTATATATTTTTAAGAAATTTCAAATTTTTTAATGATTTTTACTTTTTCTTTTATTTATTTCCTTCTTCCTATAGGCGTGTCACATAGGATGTTGGTTGCACAATAGGTTTTGGATTTTTGAGATAATTTTCCCCATAGTGATTGATCAATTCACCTGCAATGTGCATTGTAGGGGAATGAGATTGTACAAATGTTACCATCTAGAGATTGAAAATGTTGAAAGTGAAGAATAAAATACAACCGCTCACAAGGTTGATTTAGGATGCGTTTGGTAACATTTTTGTTCAAAAATTGTTCAGGAATAAAAATAGAAAAATTATTTCTATTTTGGGGAACAATTTTTTAACATAAGAACGTGTTTAGTAACTGCACAAATTTTTGTTCCTAAAATAGAAAAAAGAACAAAAACACGTTTGGTAAACTTGTATAATTTTTTTTTTTGTTTCTTTTATTTTTTTTATTTTTTTAATATTTTTCCTTTTTTTCTTTTTCTCTTTGGTCGTTGACCACCGCCGTGGCCGGTAAGCGGCTGGGCGATGTCCGAGGCTCGGCCTCACCTAGGCGGCACGAGGTTGTTCTTGCCCTGGCCTGGAGAGGCCGAGCCTCGCCGTGGCCACGCGAGGCTCGGCCTCAGCTCGTTGCAAGCTAGGGCGAGGCTTAGGCCAACGAGCCTTGCCATGGCTCGGCCTCTCCGAGGGCCAATGACGCTTCGGCTAGGTCGTCGGCCCTTGTCTTGCCAGTCGCCGGTGCCGGCCATGGCCAAGGCTAGTGATTGGCAAAAGAAGATGAAGAAGAAGAAGAAAAGAAAGAGAAAAAAGACAAGAAAAAAATGTTTCTCGGAAGTGTTCCTGGGAATAAGAAACAAGTTTTTTTTTTTTACTTCTTGTTTTTGTTCCAAATTTGTTCTTGGGAATAAAAAATAGATTTTTTTGTTCCTGGGAACAAAAAGTTAAACAAACGCAATTCTATTTTTTTTTTTTTTTTTGTTTTGGTTCCCTAGAACAAAAGAACAAAAATTGTGTTCCGGAGAACAGAAACAAAAATTTGCCAAACACCCCCTTTGTATCATTTAAATCATATGTAGTTTGAAACATGTGCATGTCTATGTATCTATGGTTTAACAGAAAATCATAAAAAGCCAAACACTATGCTAATAGATCGTGGAGATATGCTTACCAAACTTTGTTTTAATACTAGTTAAAAAAACAACTGTTTGTTAAAGGTAGCAAACTATATGTAGAACTACTACTTACCAGTTATAGTTCAAACAACTCTCTTGTTCCCTTATACAAATATAGATAGCCTATGACTTGAAAAGGTGAAGCTATCTCAGTAGTAACTTTAGCCTTATGGTGAATTGGATAGACGTGAAACAGTGTTCATCATTTTCTAGATATGATCAAATTTTATAGAATGTTTTTAAAAATTATCAAACTACTACTTACCAGTTATAGTTCAAACAACTCTCTTGTTCCCTGATATGGATATAGATAGCCTATGACTTGAAAAAGTGAAGCTATCTCAGTAGTAACTTTAGCCTTCTGGTGAATTGGATAGCCGTGAAACAGTGTTCATCATTTTCTAGATATTATCAAATTTGATGGAATGTTTTTAAAAATTATCTTGTGTTTTTCATTCAAATTCTCAGTAATCAAGTATTCTCTAAAAAAAAGTTACCATACCTACCTATTTTAACTTTAGAGTCCATCAATATACATAAATATGTGGACTACTTCGTTTATTTTTTATGAACTTACTGTGAGTAGCGTCGCCTATATAAATTACAAAAATCAATTTGGGAACAAATTAGATTAATAGCTATCAATGTCATAATCATGTATAAGATTTTTTATTTTTTTGGCAACTAAGATAAATCTGTTAAATTATATATTTTTGAACTTAGATATATATTTGATCACTTAGGGATTTTGTACATTAAACTTTTTAATCATATTATGAATTGTGGGACCTTATGATCATACTATAACTGGTGTGATCTTATGATCGCATTTACACAATAATACAATTTAGGAGCGAAAATAGAGCAAAGAAAAATAACACAGAGAGGGGCTTTTTTTATGTATATGTTGACAGTATTGTAAACAGAAAAGATAAGTTAGCACTCTTAGCCACCGAAAAGGGCCAAAAACACTAGAAATTTTATCTATTAGACAAAAGTAGCAAGATTTTTTTTTATAGTGTTAACATCATGAAAAATTACAAACTAATACATTTGTGGCAAATTTATCTTAAATTAATTTTTTATCAAGAAAAATCATAAATTGATACACCTATGATAAACAATGGGTGGAAGCCTAAACTTGTACACCCATCAACTGTCATGTATTATTTAACTCAGTAATTTGACAAATTTAAATAGAAATTAATAGAGGTTAAACTTGTCTTGGGATTTTTGGTGATCAAAATATTTATTTGAGATAAATTTTTCACAAATGTACAAGGTTGAAATTTTTCGTAATATTGACCATTTTTGACATAACTCATTATGAATTTTTATTTGAACCCACCTTGTGGGTGCGCTGGCTTGGGCGGACGCCCCCTTCTCGCTTGGGGGGAGGGGGGGTTCGATTCTCCATGTGCTCAATTTGCGCGATGAAAATAATGTTTTACACGGATTGACCCAATTAAGCCATTTAGAAATGTATAGGCGCGGTTAAGTTAACTGTTTAGGATATTAATTTTTTACAATGTGACTCAATTAAATACATTTAATATTCGTATTTCAAGATTCTTTTTTTTGTTTATAGAGTTTATAAAGAAAACACCCACATCAAAGAGAATAACTAATGATAAAAAAAAAAAAAATTCACACGAAAGTCGTTAAACATAAATAGTAACTCAATAATACACTTTTAATTATTGTTACATAAAAATAGTTATATCATCTAAGAACGTGTAAACATAGGCTATTGTGTTGAACGTGTTTTTCATGTTTACATGTACAACATAGATTTTTAGATAGGTTAATGTATTATGTATTAACATAGATTTTTAGATAGGTTAATGTATTATGTATTATCGCCATTTGATATAGTGATACGTTTGATAAATGTTTAGTCATGTTGTGAAATGTGATTTCTTATATTAAGCATGTCGTGTGACACAATAAATTATTATGTTCGAGTTGGTAATATTCATGTTATACTCTTATTTCAACACTACAAGATAAATAGGACATGACAAGAATTATTGGTACAAAATTGCATCAAAAAGTTAACAGGTGCATCTTTTCCTATACGTCTAGGGTGGCCGCTTCACGCCTCCAATGTAACTCTGGCCTTGCATTACTTACATTAACAAGTGCATTTGGCCTATATGTCTAGGGTAAACGCTTCAGGAAAAAAAGGACCAACTTCAACCGAATTTACAGAAAAACAAAAAAGTGTGATAATAAAGCCCTCCAAGTTCTCCCATGCGTGCTCTATAAATGTAAAGGCAAAATCGCACTACCACATCGTACACAGCATCTTCGATTGGCATAAAGCCAAAAGAAAAGACAGTCAAAAGAAAAAAATAAAAAAACATGAGTTCGGAAGAAGCCCCAGCCATTACAATTTCCCATGAAGATGAAGACATTTTGAAAGCCTTTGAGATCCCCTCAATGGTTTTTGTTCCCATGGTCTTGAAAGGAGCCCTTGAGCTGGGGATTCTTGAATTGCTGGCCAAGTGTGGCCAGCTCTCTCCATTGGACATTGCGGCCCGGCTCTCCATCGACAACCCGGCCACGCCGGACATTATCAACCGGCTGCTGCGGCTCCTCGCGAGTTACTCCATCTTATCGTGCACTCTCGTGGAGGATAAAGGCGGCCCCCCCAGGGGCTCTACAACCTCGGGCCTCGGAGCAAGTTCTTTTTGGACAACAATGGAGCTTCTAATGCACCAACTCATATGCTACTCCAAGAAAAGACTGTCCTGGAAAGCTGGTTTGTGTCTATATAACCTGCGAATTTTTACCCACCCGTTAGTTGCTCTCTTGGTCGTAAAATAGAATCGGAAAACCCAATTTCAATAGATCAACCGTAAAAGGGAAGGGATACAAGTTAAATTTTCTGGATACTCGAGGAGCGATTACGATGTTATTCTATGCACGTGATTGCTCCAGAGAGCACACTGATACTAAATTTGTGTTGCGTGCTCTGTAGGCACTGCCTTAAAGATTTAGTTAAGGAAGGAGGGGCAGATCCTTTCACCCGCACGCACGGCATGAACCTGTTCGATTACATGGGCCAAGACCCGAGATTCAACGACCTGTACAACAAGTCGATGATGAGCTCATCCGCGATTTACATGGCCAAGATCGCTCAGCATTATAGTGGGTTTTCAAAGGCGAAGACGGTCGTCGATCTGGGCGGTGGCGTTGGCGTGACCCTTCAAACCATCCTCTCCATGAACCCCCACATCCACGCCATCAACTACGACTTGCCTCATGTGATCGCAGCTGCTCCTCCCGTTCCTGGTAAAATCGATCCCAATTATATCGAAGGTTTTGTGTGCATACGAACCGTAACGAGAGCTCGCTCAACTTCATGTTTCACACAAGCTTAATTTTTTCTTTGCTGGGTTAACGGTCTTTGCCTTAGTACGATTACACAATTATATATTCGTTTGCAGGTATTACGCATGTTGGAGGAGACATTGTAAAGGCCGTCCCTAAAGCAGATGTCCATTTCCCGAAGGTCAATTAATTATTATTATTTTTCGTACCATCGAATCTTCTAATTATTCAAAATCAGCTTGACTGCTAATTGATTCGTTTAATGAAAATTATAAGAGAGATATGAGAGGTTCTAGTATTGTGAAAACCAAGTAAGTACGATGTTTTGAGTGGTCTACTTATTTATTCAACAGTCGGTTCTCCATTGCGGGGACGATGACTTCTGTGTGAAGGTCCTCAAGAATTGCTGGGAGGCATTGCCGCCGACGGGGAAAGTGGTGATTGTGGACGAGGTGATCCCGGAGTATCCTGGGACCGACGATGTCTCACAGACCAATTTCTTGATGGAATTGAACGCTCTGAGGTTCGCCCCTGGCGCGAAGGCCCGGACGCAAAGGGAATTCGCAGAACTTGCCCGCGCCTCTGGGTTCCATGCCCCGAAATACGTTCTGCGCGTGTACAACCTGTGGTTGATTGAGCTTCACAAGAAGATGTGACGATCGCAATGGTCGATGGTTTCTTCTCAGTTTGATGATGGCTTTACTACGTTAACAGATGATATACCCATGGTCGGAGTGTTTTGGGTAATTTGATGGAGAGACACCATTGTCTTATGTTGTCGACAAGCAGTGGTTTGGTCCTTCCAAATAAAATAAGAATTTCCCCTTTCTTTAATAATTGATTGTTCAATAGCCAGTTGAACTGGGGCATTATGAACAATAACCAACTTTATACTTGAAGTGGAAGATTAATCATTCTTAGGAACAAGACCCTTTGATCGACTGCTCCCACCAATTAAGTCATTTTCAAGAAACTTAGTGTTCCTTGATGCCACAATCCTAGTAGTGTGAGATGGACAATAGAACCTATATCCCTTGGACTTTTCGGCATATCTAATGAAATATCCAATAATGGTTCTTGGGTCCAATTTCTTTTCTTATTGATTGTAAACTCTCACTTCAGACAGACATCCCCAAACACGTACATGTCGCAAACTCGGTTTCCAATTTTTAAATAACTCAAAAGGTGTCTTTGGAATAGCCTTGGTTGAAACTCGGTTTAATATATACAATGTTGTCTTAAGTGCTTCAATTCACAAGGATCTAAGAAGATTGGAATCGCTAAGTATACTTTGCACCATATCCAATAAAGTTCAGTTTCTTCTTTCCGCTTGTTGGAGAAATCTTCTTGAAGTGTTTTGAAGTTGACAAATCGTTTCTATCAGTTTAGTCTGAAGGCTTGCAGACTCTGCTATTTAAAGTCCAAGACCTTGGGACAGCCAGACTCAAGACTCAAAGTCTATCTTCATTGACAGTCTCTAATCCGTTGAAGAAAGGTTACCAGAATCGTATGTTTCGTTGATGATTTAACCTTATCAACCGGAGAAGATCTCATGGCTGGAGAAGACATAAACGGAGTCCTTTGATTGATCGAAGATTGATTCGATAATTGAAGATCCGGTGATTGCCTAAATATTATTGGAAGGTTCTGCTTATGGAAACCGAGATCCGATTGTATGGGCGAACATGATTGATGGGCTATCAACACGTTCCATTTATAGCTTGGACAATCTTCCTAATTGATTCCGTCCAACGGGTAGATTGGAGGAATTCCTTTGGTAAGTGCCAACGGGTATGATGGCATAAAGGAGTATATAAGGAAGACTGTCTTAGTTGTTCAAGGTGTGCGCGATAGAAGAATTCCAAAGTCCGAAGCTCCTTTTGTTTAGACAAATCCTTTGAGCGAATACTTGTATACGAAAGAGAGAGTCTATATTTGTGAGAAATCTTGAGGAGGTGTGGTAGAACATCTACACTGTGGAATCAAGGCAAAGCTGTGCTGTAACCTCTCTCTTGTTCATAGTGGAATCCAGCCAATAGGCTGTCAGTGAAGAAGAGTGGACGTAGGCTTGATATAAGCCGAACCACTATAAACCGCGTGTTTAATTTTCTCTTCTCTCGTCTTACTTTTATTATCGTTTCATCCAACTGTCTAGTATTGTGCAATTGCTTGAGAAAATTCTTTATATACCTATTCACCCCCTCTAGGTACTCATACTAGCAATATCAATTGGTATCGAGCCCGTGTGCTTACTTTATTTGAAGTGTTTTACTTCATAGTAAAAGATCCATGGCTAGTATGCTAGCAGCGGGGGGCTGATGGAAGGGCAAAGCAATAGACCACCCTACTTTGATGGAAAGGATTACAACATCTGGAAGAACAAGATGAAAGCTTTCCTTCGATCAAAGGATCCCTCGGAATGGGACGTTGTAGAAAAAGGAATTACTCCTACCACGCATCAGTCTCGAAAGAGGAAAAGAAACTAATGAAACCAGCGGAATGTCTCAGAAGAAATAATCAAGAGACAAACACTCGATGCAAAAGCAATTTACTCCTTATATTGTGCTTTATCACCAACTGAATATAATAGAATATCTTCTTGTGGTACAGCAAAAGAAGTTTGGGACAGATTGCATATGACCTATGAAGGAACAGATCGAGTGAAGGAAACTGGAATCAACATTCTTCTCGGTCAATACGAAGCCTTCAGAATGAAACCAGGAGAATCTATATCGACATGTTTAGTCGTTTTCTGAGATATTGTGAATGGTCTTGAAAATCAAGGTCAACCAACTTCTGATCCCATGAAGGTAAACAAGTACTCTGCGTGGACTCTCCAGGGATTGGAATCACATAAAGACTTCGATAAGAGAGACGCAAAGAATCATGCCACTATCCGTCGACGAGCTAATTGGAACTCTTCAGTCTTATGAAGTGGAACGGATCAATGAAGATGAAGATCTGAAAGGTAAGAAATCCATTGCATTAAAATCAAATGATGATTACGATGATGATTCTGAAGAAGATATGGACGATGAGGAGCTTGCTCTCATGATAAGAAGATTCAGAAAACTGAATAGAAAAGGAAGAAGGTTCAACTCAAAGAAACAAAGCTTTCAAAGACAGCAGACCAAGTCGTTGATGATGAGGAACCAAACAAAGACATAGGGGCTTTGAATGTAAGAAAAAGGGACACATCGAGACCCAACCGTCCTCTTCGAAGAAGAAGAAAGGAAAAGCTGAAAGATTTTAGAAAAGCTCTCAAAGCCGAAACCGGGTGACACAGAGTGTGAAGAAAGTGATAATGAATATGCCAATCTATGTCCGATGGCACAATTAGACTCAGACTCTGGATCAGACTCAGACAGTGAATTTGAGGCAAGTGATATTAAAATTCCTGTCAAAGTTTCTAAATATATTGATGAATTATGTTTTAGTCTTAAGACTTCTCTCAAAAGAATTTCTGAACTGAAAAAGGAAAACTCAGCTCTAAAACAAAAAGGAAAATGTTTTAGTAGAAAGAGTTAAAAGTCTAGACTTGACTATTTCCAATCTTAAAGAAAATGGAGATAATCTTTCAAAAGAAAATGTCTTTTTAAAAACAGACTTATCAAATAAATCAAAGAAATTTTCAATAGGGTCTGAAAAACTTGAGAAAATTCTTTCAAGACAAAGACCTTACTTCAATAAGTCCGGTCTAGGAATGTCGGAAGAAACAATTCCCCCGATTGATTTTCCTAAAGTAAAAGAAAGAATTAAGGAAAGACTCTCGAGAGAGGTTTACAAAAATCACTTCAAGAAAGTTTTTGTAAAATGTAGGAAGAAATGCTCTAAAATGTTCAAAATGCAACAGTCCGGATCACTTTGAAAAAGAGTGTCCTATGGTTTGGAAACCCGTTAAGAGAGTATGGGCTAATACCGCTTATGTTACTAACACAAAAGGACCCAAGAAAGTTTGGGTACCAAAGAAAGCTTGAGACTCTTTTTTTAAATGCAGGTTACCGTCAAGAAAAGGTAAAGTGGTATCTTGACAAAGTGGATGCTCAAGACACACATGGGAGACTCAAATTGTTTTATAAAGATTGCTCAAGTAAATGGTGGAAAAGTTTCATTTGGAGGAAACAGCAAAGGGAGTATTGTGGGATTTGGAACTGTGAAAATTGGAAATCTCACAATAAGTAATGTTTCCTTAGTGGAAGGACTCAATTACAATCTTCTCAGCATTAGTCAATTGTGTGATACTGGTTTCAAGATCTTTTTCAAGGAGGAATATGTTCTGGAATCGGCAAAGACTCTACTCGATCTTTCATGGGTCGTAGACATGGAAACATTTATCTTCCGGATGTGAAACCAAATGAATCACAATGTTTTATCTCAATTCAAGACGAAGCAAGCTTATGGCACGAGAAAGCTTGGTCATGTCAACATGAAGCAATTAGCCAAAATCTCATCAAAGCAGCTTGTTCGAGGACTACCCAAATTACCTTATCAAAAGACTGATCCATGCACTCCATGTATTCTGGGAAAGCAAGTAAGAAATTCATTCAAGCCAATAAATCATGTCTCTACTAATCATGTACTACAGTTGCTACATATGGATCTCTTCGGACCAACCAGAACACAGAGTATTGGAGGTAAGAAATATTGCCTAGTAATTGTGGACGATTACTCCCGTTTTACTTGGGTATATTTCCTTGCAAGTAAGTCTGAAACCTTCTCGTATTTTGAAAAGTTTGCTAAAAGGTTCAAAATGAAAAAGGATGTGTTATCTCAAGTATAAGAACAGATCATGGAGGTGAATTTGAAAATCAAGATTTTACAAAATTGTGTGATGAATCTGGCTTTAATCATGTGTTCTCCTCTCCATATACTCCTCAGCAAAATGGAGTTGTGGAAAGAAAAACAGATCTCTTCAGAAATGGCTAGAACTCTTTTAATTGAAAGCAAGATCTCTTCACGATTTTTGGGCTGAAGTCATTTCAACAGCTTGTTATATCATCAATAGAGTCTTCTTAAGACCTATTCTAGAGAAAACCCCTTACTGAATTGTTCAAAGATAAAAGCCTATTGTTTCATACTTTCATGTATTCGGTTGCAAATGTTTTATATTGAAAAATGCAAAAGATCGAGTTGGTAAGTTTGAAGAAAGATCGGATGAAGGTATCTTCCTTGGATATTCTACATCAAGCAAAGCCTTGAGTCTATAACAAGAAGAGCAGGTCTATGGAGGAGTCAATGAATGTCAAATTCCAAGACTCAACGCAAGATGAATCAAGTCGACTCATCAAGAAGAGTCCGAACACGCTTCGAATCTTCCAAAGCTTACATCTCAAGAAGCATCTCGGACACTGGAAAACCAGCTTCCAAGATGTTCGTGAAGATCCAAACAAAGAAAGAGATCATCAACGGACATGGATCAACGAGTAAGCGGAAGCATAAGTCCGGTCATCCCAAAGATCTTATAATCGGCGAAATGAATGAAGGAATTCGCACCAGATCCAAAAGGCGAGAAAGAGTCTAGTCTTTGTGGCTCGTTTCTGAAATTGAACCAAAAAGCATAGAAGAAGGTTTATCTCGATGAAAGCTGGATTGAAGCTATGCAAGAAGAGCTGACAGTTTAGCATTAATGATGTACGGGAATTGACATCCAAACCAAAAGGTAAAACATTATTGGAGCTAAATGGGTGTTCGTAAAACAAGATGAATGAGAAAGGAAAAGCCGTACGAAACAAAGCAAGACTCGTAGCCAAGGGATATACGCAAGAAGAAGGAATAGACTATGATGAGACTTACGCTCCAGTAGCAAGGTTAGAAGCTATTCGACTATTACTTGCGTTTGCTTGTTATAAGAATTTCAGGTTATTCTAAATGGACGTCAAAAGCGCCTTCCTAAATGGAGTCATCCAAGAGGAAGTTTATGTGGAACAACCACCAGGGTTTGAAGACCCAAAGAAGCGGACTCGTCTTGGTGAAGAAGGCTGTATGGTTTAAAGCAAGCACCTCGAGCTTGGTACGACAGATTAAGTAAGTTTTTAATACAAAATGGTTTTGTCAAAGGTAAAGTGGATACTACTTTATTTATCAAAAAGGAGAACAAAAGTTTCTTACTTGTTCAAATATATGTGGACGACATTATTTTCGGATCTTCTAATGAAAATATGTGCAAGAAATTTTCTAAGTCTATGCGGGACGAATTTGAAATGAGTATGATGGGAGAGTTAACATTCTTTCTTGGTCTTCAAGTAAAACAATTGAAGGAAGGAACTTTTTTATTTATTAAGAAAAATATGTTAATGATCTTGTCAAAAGATTTGGACTGGAAAGTTGCAAAAAGACCGACATACCGATGTCAAGTTCTTTGAAGATAGACAAAGATGAAGAAGGGAAGAAAGTTGATCAAAAGTGTACATGAGCATCATTGGTTCACTTATTTATCTTACTGCTCTAGACTGACATATTGTTGAGTGTTTGCATACGTGCTAGCTTTCAATCGGATCCTAGAGAATCCCATCTGAGTCTTTGCATAAACGCATCATTAAATACGTTGCTTCATCATCAAGCATCGGTCTTTGGTATCCTAAGAAGGGAGACTTTAATCTTCTGGGATATTCAGACGCAGATCTGGCCGGTTGCAGAGTTGATAGAAAGAGCACTTCGGGAACTTGCCAGTTGCTTGGAAGCAGGACAGTGTCTTGGTTTTCAAGGAAACAAAGCACTGTGTCTCTTTCAACAACAGAAGCAGAGTATGTAGCTCTGGGAAGCTGCTGTTCGCAAATTCTATGGATAAAACAACAGCTAAGAGACTTTGAAATTGAAGACTCATGCACGGAGATTAATTGCGACAACACCAGCGCTATCAACCTCACCAAAAATCCAATTCTCCACTCAAGAGCAAAGCATATAGAGATTCGACATCATTTTATAAGAGACCATGTTCAAAATGGAGATGTTTCAATTCAATTTGTTGACTCAAAGAATCAAGCGGCGGATATATTCATAAAGCCTTTGAGAAAAATCAATTTGAGTCTATACGCTCAAGACTCAACATTTTGAGGTATGAGGATATCAAAGTCTAAAGACTTTCGATTCGAACTTACAAGACTTTATCGAAGCAGTCTTAGTACGTCCGTCGGACCGTAAGTCTTTCTCTCTTGAATCTCGGATTGAAAAGGTACGATTGTCGATTGTGTTTAAATTGTTGCTATATTTAATTGACGAAAATATTGCATCGTTTCATTTTCAAAAGGGAAGTTATTTTGAAATGGCTATTTTTGCGGAAAAAGACAGTTATTTTGAAAAGGCATATTTTTATTTCCTTTATGACGGTTCGTTTATCCCTCTTTTAACCGATCTTGAACTGTCGATTCCTCTTCACTTTTCTCTCAAAAACCCTAGAAAACATCGATCCTCCATTCCCGTTTGTCTTCTTCGTTTAATCCTCAAAAGTTGTCATCTTTTCCGGGAAAGTCAAGCAAGGAATCTTCCAAAACCGAGAAAGATGTCATCTTCAAGAAAGTCTTCGAGAATTGCAAGCAGGGGGACCACGGCGGATGAGTGAGGGGCCTACGCACTTCGATCTTCGAAGATGAAGTGACTCCCGGATCAGCAAGCGAGCCCACAACATTCTCAACAGCGTCATTCTCCTCCATCTAGTCCTCAAGGCGTTGATCATCAACAACGGGAAGAAATCATCGAGGATGCGTAGACCGTAAGAGTTCAAAAGCCCACTTATATTTATCAGTTATATCGTGCCCTAAAAGGAATTCGTACTCCTTTGAACTACATTGATGATTTTCTTAAAGACAAAGGACATGGGAACGAATATATCTTTGAAAAAAAATGGAAAGTTTGGGAATTGCTCGAAAAGGGTGGTGGCCGAGGAAACCCTTGCAAATATCCCAAGTGATCCTCATGATCAAATGGGGCCGAATCCTGTAGATGGGAATGATGATGATAAGTTGTACAGTCAATTCCAACTGAAAATGGGTGTTGCGGTTGATAACCAAGGAAAAAAGGGGAGATTTGTTCAGATCAAAGGAGCAAAAAGATCTATACTCAAAATTGCTGAAGCGTGGGGTGATAAACCCTAGGAGTGTAGATTTTGATTTTCTGGATGCTGTGAATATGAACTTGAGGGAAAAGTTCAGTTATCTTCAACTTGAAAAGTTCTGCTCCGACTCTCTGAGAGGCCTATGCTGAATTAATGCATATTTCTATTCAAATCTAAGCTTTTGGATGCGAATAGATTCTCCTTCAGCGTTAAAGACCAAGATTATGTTGTGGATATGAATATGTTGGCAGATGTGTTAGAAGTCGAAAGAGGAAGATATCAGCCAATCAAAGTTTCCATTGCTCGGGCCACTCTTGAACTGGTGAAGGACAGGAGAACAGATGAAAAGATCACCTACTTAAGGATGGGTGCATTCAACATCTTGCTTCACAAGATTGTGATTAATTGCCTCCGACCGAAATCGACTTCCAAGATTGATGTTTCAAGTTCGAGGCCAAGTTGATGTATGCCATTCTCTTTGGTAAAAGGTTTTCTCTCCCACACCTTGTGATGTTTCACATGTATAGAGCAATGATGAAGGACAGAGGTCAACTCCCTTATCCAAGCCTTGTTACGAAGTTATTCGAGACATCGAATATTCAGCCTCCACAAATCTTTTGTGTTCGACCATGCGATCATATGGTGGTAGGTCTGAAAATGGTGACCAAAATGCGTGAAGGAACCGAGCAAGGAGTTGGAGAAATTCAAGGAGAAGACTCCTGCAAAATCTCATCAAATATCTTTGCGGCTAAAGAAAAGGGAAGGAGCCCATGGTTGCTCCATCCAAGAGAAGAAGAGCTCTCCTTGTTGATGAGGATGATGAGGAAGACATCACCATCTCTGCATTGGCTTTGAAGAATTTAAGTCGTCCTGTTCCACGGAAAGAATCGGAGCAAATGACGAAAGAAGCAGAGGAGAAGGAAGAAGAAGAAATAGAAGCTGAAAAAGAAACAGAGGAGGAAAGACAAGAAGAAAAGAAGAGAAGAAGGAGAACCTGAAGAACACTCTTCTCCACCGTAGGCATGGAAACAGGGGAGATCGGGAGAAAGGAGGAAGTCTTCATGTCGATGCAAGTGAAGGAATCAGTCACTCACCAGCGGACCCGAGAGGATGTTTATGCATCTCAATTTCCAGAAGAAGGTCATGAAGTTTCATCGCCAAACTTGCAAGATTATGCTTTGATCTACCATCATCCGCATTTACTCCATCGATCGAGCCGAAGCAAGTACTCAAACCGACAATGGAGCAGATTTTCAGAATCATGGATATTCTTTTGGAGATGCGAGGTCAGATTTATGCCTTGGGATGCGAAGTTCAAAGCTTGAAGAATGAAGGTCAAGCTTCTTCCTGTTCATTGAATGATAAAATGCAAGCCCTCTGTTCGGAATCAGGCCAATGCCAAGAGTGAGGAGATTGCACAACTAAAGGAAGACTTTAAAAGGCTGGAAGGCATCGTTCAGTCTATGGAAGATTTCCAGCTTGTCCGCGTTCCCAAGCAATCTTAAATTCATCTCATCCTTTTTAATGATGACAAAAATGGGGAGAGATGCAAGATTTGATCAAAAACCCTTCATTCAACTTTTAATTGTTTTTGTTGGATTGTTTTGTGGTTTGAATCTGTTTGACTTTGGTTTGTGTCTGGATGAGAACTGAACTAGACTTGGACCTTGACTGCTTTTATTAACTAATATTGATATCTTATGGATGGCTTCATCATATATTGGACAAACCTATTTTCTGTGGTTACAAATTCTAGTGTTATTCTGTTAAGACAT
Source organism: Eucalyptus grandis (assembly GCF_016545825.1). Classification (NCBI taxonomy): domain Eukaryota; kingdom Viridiplantae; phylum Streptophyta; class Magnoliopsida; order Myrtales; family Myrtaceae; genus Eucalyptus; species Eucalyptus grandis. The sequence goes on along the minus strand of NC_052619.1, from coordinate 2,762,545 downwards.
TTACCTCTATAAGATATGCATATGTGTTTGAGAAATGTTTTGCAGGTCAAAGATATCCAAATCTGCAGGAAAGTTTTGTCACCATCAAAAAGGGGGAGATTGTTGGAGAAATCTTCTTGAAGTGTTTTGAAGTTGACAAATCGTTTCTATCGAGTCTAGTCTCGAAGGCTTGCAGACTCGCTATTTAAAGTCTCGAAGACCTTGGGACAGCGGACTCAAGACTCAAAGTCTATCTTCATTGTGAGTCTCTAATCCGTTGAAGAAAGGTTATCCAGAACTGTATGTTTCGTTGATGATTTAACCTTATCAACTGGAGAAGATCTCATGGCTGGAGAAGACATAAATGGAGTCCTTTGATTGATCGAAGATTGATTCGATAATTGAAGATCCGGTGATTGCCTAATATTATTGGAAGGTTCTCGCTTATGGAAACCGAGATCCTGATTGTATGGGCGAACATGATTGATGGGCTATCAACACGTTCCATTTATAGCTTGGACAATCTTCCTAATTGATTCCGTCTAACGGGTAGATTGGAGGAATTCCTTTGGTAAGTGCCAACGGGTATGATGGCATAAAGGAGTATATAAGGAAGTCTGTCTTAGTTGTTCAAGGTGTGCGCGATAGAAGAATTCCAAAGTCGAAGCTCCTTTTTGTTTAGACAAATCCTTTGAGCGAATACTTGTATACGAAAGAGAGAGTCTATATTTGTGAGAAATCTTGAGGAGGTGTGGTAGAACATCTACACTTTGTGGAATCAAGGCAAAGCTGTCTTTGTAACCTCTCTCTTGTTCATAGTGGAATCCAGCCAATAGGCTGTCAGTGAAGAAGAGTGGACGTAGGCTTGATATAAGCCGAACCATTATAAACTGCGTGTTTAATTTTCTCTTCTCTCAGTCTTACTTTTATTATCGTTTCATCCAACTGTCTAGTATTGTGCAATTGCTTGAGAAAAATTCTTTATATACCTATTCACCCCCCTCTAGGTACTCATACTAGCAATATCACCGCTAACATCATTTTGGTCTAGAGAACTAGGTATAGTATATTGATCAATTATCCCATGCTCTTGAAAAAACTTTGCAAATGGACCAGGTGTTTGCTCATCTTCAGTGTATATACCACAAAATTTATCAATTCTATATGATCTTATGATCTTAATTTGCTTACCGTATTGTTTCTCTACTTCCACCTTATATATTTTAAAGACATCTAACACTTCATGCTTATTATGAACCAAGTAGAGATTCATATAACATGAGTAATTATCTATGAAATAGATGAAGTATTTTTAATCACACGAGTACATATTTGGACTACAAATATATGTATGTATGATTTTTAATATTTTTGTACTTCTCTTGACACATTTCTTCATCTTGTTGGTTTGCTTTCCCTTTATGTAGTCCACACAAGTATTACAATCGGTAAAATTTAAACTACTAAGTACTCTACATTTACCAATTGCTTAATTCTATCTATGGACATATGTCCCAATCTTCGGTGTCACAACATAAATGAATCCTCATTCACAACACATTGTTTTATACCAGTGTTATCATGAACATGCATCGCATTATAATAAGTATTGTCTTGTAAATTAATTTTAAAAAAAAACCATCAAACAAAGTATCATTCTTAACAATTTCAAATTTAAATGATAAATAGAAATTTGAGTATGAAAGGTTAAAAGAGTAATCCAAAGGTACAAGTCTTGAAACTAAAATTAAGTTTATAGAGAAACTAAGAGCATAAAAGGTTATTTCCAAATTCAAAACAAGCCACTATAGAAAACTAGTCTACATGTCCCAATAGCTTCCACATATAAATGCATCTTAGTTCTTG